>NW_027464641.1:1575000-1585000 GCF_043290135.1 Rhipicephalus microplus | reverse complement strand
TTAGGTTAGGTTAGCTTAGGTTAGGTTAGGTTGGGTTGGGTTGGGTTAGGTTGGGTTAGGTTAGGTTAGGTTAGGTTGGGTTAGGTTAGTTTAGGTTAGTTTAGGTTAGGTTAGGTTAGGTTAGGTTGGGTTGGGTTGGGTTAGGTTAGGTTAGGTTAGGTAAGGTTAGGTTAGGTTAGGTTAGGTTACGTTAGGTTAAGGTATGAACCGTCGTAAAACCGCATTAAACAATGTCACTTAGTGAGATGCAGTGTTTTTCACCTTTACAAGTTGGGAACAGTGATATCTAATGTGAAAGCGCTTGAAACCGTCATAATGTTGTAGAAAGCAATGTAAAGTAGCGAGTAAAACGTTTTCTAACGATAGAAGTGCGAAGGTTATGTTAGGTTGAGTTATGTTAGTTTAAGCTAAGTAGCGTCGTGCAACTACCAAAAACAACGTCATCTAACGAGATAGTGTTGTTTTATTGCGAGTACGAAACTGCGATAGATGAAATGTTGTGAAAGCACACAAAACGGCATGAACAAGCCAAATACTGCGTGTGGTACCGTTACAAGTGCGAAACTGCTATGTGTTGATATTCTCGTTAAAGCGCATGCAAGCATCGTGAAACCTTAAAGAACGATGTCATTTAGCGAGATACAGCGTTCTGTACTGCAATAAGTTGGTGAAAAACTGTGAGGTTATGCAAATATCCTAATTGTGAACGAAACAGTGTAATAGAGCGTTTTTTAATACAAGTGCGAATGTTAGGATAGCTTAAGATATGAACCGTCGTAAAACCGCATTACACAATGTCACTTAGTGAGATGGAGTGTTTTTCACCATTACAAGTCGGGAAATGCGATATCTAATGTGAAAGCGCTTGCAAACGTCGTTAGGTTAGGTTAGGTTTGGTTAGGTTAGGTTAGGTTAGGTTACGTTAGGTTAGGTTAGGTTTGGTTAGGTTACGTTAGGTTAGGTTAGGTTAGGTTAGGGTATGTTAGGTAAGGTTTGGTTAGGTTAGGTTAGTTTAGGTTGGGTTAGGTAAGGTTAGGTTAGGTTAAGATATGAACCGCGCTAAAACCGCAATAAACAATGTCACTTAGTGAGATGCTGTGTTTTTCACCATTACAAGTCGGGAACTGCGATATCTAATGTGAAAGCGCATGAAACCGTCGTAATCTTGTAGAAAACATTGTAGAGTAGCGAATAAAACGTTTTCTAACGATAGAAGTGCGAAGGTTCGGTTAGTTTGAGCTAGGTAGCGTCGTGAAACCACCAAAAACGATGTCATCTAACGAGATAGTGTTGTTTTATTGCGAGTACAAAACTGCGATAGGTGAAATATTGGGAAAGCACACAAAATGGCATGAACTAGCCAGATACTGCGTCTTGTGCCGTTACAAGTGCGAAACTGCTTTATTGTGATATTCTCGTTAAAGCGCATGCAAGTATCGTGAAACCTTGAAGAACGATGTCATTTAGCGAGATACAGCGTTCTGTACTGTAATAAGTTGGTGAGAAACTGTGAGGTCAAGCAAATATCGTAATTGTGAACGAAACAGTGTAATTGAGCGTATTTAGATACAAGTTCGAATGTTAGGTTAGGTTGAGATATCAACCGTCGTAAAACCGCATTAAACAATGTCACTTAGTGAGATGTAGTGTTTTTCAACATTACAAGTCGGGAACTACGATATCTAATGTGAAAGCGCATGAAACCGTCGTAATCTTGTAGAAAACATTGTAAAGTTGCGAGTAAAACGTTTTCTAACGATAGAAGTGCGAAGGTTAGCTTGAGTTATGTTAGTTTAAGCTATGTAGCGTCGTGAGACCACCAAAAAGGACGTCATCTAACGAGATAGTGTTGTTTTATTGCATGTACGAAACTGCAATAGGTGAAATGTTGTGAAAGTACACAAAACGGCTTGAACAAGCCAGATACTGCGTGTTGTACCGTTACAAGTGCGAAACTGCTATAATGTGATATTCTCGTTAAAGCGCATGCAAGCATCGTGAAACCTTAAAGAACGATGTCATTTAGCGAGATACAGCGTTCTGTACTGCAATAAGTTGGTGAAAAACTGTGAGGTTATGCAAATATCGTAATTGTGAACGAAACAGTGTAATAGAGCGTTTTTCAATACAAGTACGAATGTTAGGTTAGGTTAAGATATGAACCGTCGTAAAACCGCATTAAACAATGTCACTTAGTGAGATGCAGTGTTTTTCACCATTACAAGTCGGGAACTGCGATATCTAATGTGAAAGCGCTTGCAAACGTCGTTAGGTAAGGTTAGGTTAGGTTAGGTAAGGTTAGGTTAGGTTTGGTTACATTAGGTTAGGTTAGGTTAAGTTAGATTAGGTTAGGTTGGGTTGAGTTGGGTTAGGTTAGGTTAGGTTAGGTTAGGTTGGGTTAGGTTAGGTTAGGTTAGGTTACGTTAGGTTAGGTTAGGTTACGTTAGGTTAGGTTAGGTTAGGTTACGTTAGGTTAGGTTAGGTTAGGTAAGGATAATTTGGTTAGGTTAGGTAAGGTTAGGTTAGGTTAGGTTAGGTTGGGTTGGGTGTTGTTGGGTTGGGTTGGGTTGGGTTGGGTTAGGTTGGGTTAGGTTAGGTTAGGTTACGTTAGGTTAGGTTAGGTTACGTTAGGTTATGTTAGGTTAGGTTAGGTTACGTTAGGTTAGGTTAGGTCAGGTAAGGTTAGGTTACGTTAGAATAGGTTAGGTTAGGTTACGTTAGGTTAGGTTAGGTTAGGTTAGGTTTGGTTAGGTTAGGTTAGGTTAGCTTAGGTTAGGTTAGGTTGGGTTGGGTTGGGTTGGGTTAGGTTGGGTTAGGTTAGGTTAGGTTAGGTTAGGTTGGGTTAGGTTAGTTTAGGTTAAGTTAGGTTAGGTTAGGTTGGGTTGGGTTGGGTTGGGTTAGGTTAGGTTAGGTAAGGTTAGGTTAGGTTAGGTTAGGTTACGTTAGGTTAAGGTATGAACCGTCGTAAAACCGCATTAAACAATGTCACTCAGTGAGATGCAGTGTTTTTCACCTTTACAAGTTGGGAACTGTGATATCTAATGTGAAAGCGCTTGAAACCGTCATAATGTTGTAGAAAGCAATGTAAAGTAGCGAGTAAAACGTTTTCTAACGATAGAAGTGCGATGGTTATGTTAGGTTGAGTTATGTTAGTTTAAGCTAGGTAGCGTCGTGCAACTACCAAAAACAACGTCATCTAACGAGATAGTGTTGTTTTATTGCGAGTACGAAACTGCGATAGGTTAAATGTTGTGAAAGCACAAAAAACGGCATGAACAAGCCAAATACTGCGTGTTGTACCGTTACAAGTGCGAAACTGCTATGTTGTGATATTCTCGTTAAAGCGCATGCAAGCATCGTGAAACCTTAAAGAACGATGTCATTTAGCGAGATACAGCGTTCTGTACTGCAATAAGTTGGTGAAAAACTGTGAGGTTATGCAAATATCCTAATTGTGAACGAAACAGTGTAATAGAGCGTTTTTTAATACAAGTGCGAATGTTAGGTTAGGTTAAGATATGAACCGTCGTAAAACCGCATTAAACAATGTCACTTAGTGAGATGCAGTGTTTTTCACCATTACAAGTCGGGAACTGCGATATCTAATGTGAAAGCGCTTGCAAACGTCGTTGGGTTAGGTTAGGTTTGGTTAGGTTAGGTTAGGTTAGGTTACGTTAGGTTAGGTTAGGTTTGGTTAGGTTACGTTAGGTAAGGTTTGGTTAGGTTAGGTTAGTTTAGGTTGGGTTAGGTAAGGTTAGGTTAGGTTAAGATATGAACCGCGCTAAAACCGCATTAAACAATGTCACTTAGTGAGATGCTGTGTTTTTCACCATTACAAGTCGGGAACTGCGATATCTAATGTGAAAGCGCATGAAACCGTCGTAATCTTGTAGAAAACATTGTAGAGTAGCGAATAAAACGTTTTCTAACGATAGAAGTGCGAAGGTTCGGTTAGTTTGAGCTAGGTAGCCTCGTGAAACCACCAAAAACGATGTCAACTAACGAGATAGTGTTGTTTTATTGCGAGTACGAAACTGCGATAGGTGAAATATTGGGAAAGCACACAAAATGGCATGAACTAGCCAGATACTGCGTCTTGTGCCGTTACAAGTGCGAAACTGCTTTATTGTGATATTCTCGTTAAAGCGCATGCAAGTATCGTGAAACCTTGAAGAACGATGTCTTTTAGCGAGATACAGCGTTCTGTACTGTAATAAGTTGGTGAGAAACTGTGAGGTCAAGCAAATATCGTAATTGTGAACGAAACAGTGTAATTGAGCGTATTTAGATACAAGTTCGAATGTTAGGTTAGGTTGAGATATCAACCGTCGTAAAACCGCATTAAACAATGTCACTTAGTGAGATGTAGTGTTTTTCAACATTACAAGTCGGGAACTACGATATCTAATGTGAAAGCGCATGAAACCGTCGTAATGTTGTAGAAAGCAATGTAAAGTAGCGAGTAAAACGTTTTCTAACGATAGAAGTGCGAAGGTTATGTTAGGTTGAGTTATGTTAGTTTAAGCTAGGTGGCGTCGTGAAACCACCAAAAACGACGTCATCTAACGAGATAGTGTTGTTTTATTGCGAGTACGAAACTGCGATAGGTAAAATGTTGTGAAAGCACACAAAACGGCATGAACAAGCCAAATACTGCGTGTTGTACCGTTACAAGTGCGAAACTGCTATGTTGTGACATTCTCGGTAAAGCGCATGCAAGAATCGTGAAACCTTAAAGAACGATGTCATTTAGCGAGATACAGCGTTCTGTACTGTAATAAGTTGGTGAGAAACTGTGAGGTCAAGCAAATATTGTAATTGTGAACGAAACAGTGTAAATGAGCGTCTTTAGATACAAGTGCGAATGTTAGGTTAGGTTGACATATCAACCGTCGTAAAACCGCATTAAACAATGTCACTTAGTGAGATGTAGTGTTTTTCAACATTACAAGTCGGGAACTACGATATCTAATGTGAAAGCGCATGAAACCGTCGTAATCTTGTAGAAAACATTGTAAAGTTGCGAGTAAAACGTTTTCTAACGATAGAAGTGCGAAGTTTAGGTTAGGTTAGGTTAGTTTAAGCTAGGTAGCGTCGTGAAACTACCAAAAACGACGTCATCTAACGAGATAGTGTTGTTTTATAGCGAGTATTAAACTGCGATAGGTGAAATGTGAAAGCACACAAAACGGCATGAACAAGCCAAATACTGCGTGTTCTACCGTTACAAGTGCGAAAGTGCTATATTGTGATACTCTCGTTAAAGCGCAAGCAAGCATCGTGAAACCTTAAAGAACAATGTCATTTAGCGAGAGACAGCGTTCTGTACTGCAATAAGTTGGTGAAAAACTGTGAGGTCATGCAAATATCGTAATTGTGAACGAAACAGTGTAATAGAGCGTTTTTCAATACAAGTACGAATGTTAGGTTAGGTTAAGATATGAACCGTCGTAAAACCGCATTAAACAATGTCACTTAGTGAGATGCAGTGTTTTTCACCATTACAAGTCGGGAACTGCGATATCTAATGTGAAAGCGCTTGCAAACGTCGTTAGGTTAGGTTAGGTTAGGTTAGGTTAGGTTAGGTTAGGTTAGGTTAGGTTAGGTTACATTAGTTAGGTTTGGTTAGGTTAGGTTAGGTTATGTTAGGTTAGGTTGGGTTAGGTTAGGTTAGGTTACGTTAGGTTAAGGTATGAACCGTCGTAAAACCGCAATAAACAATGTCACTTAGTGAGATGCAGTGTTTTTCACCTTTACAAGTTGGGAACTGCGATATCTAATGTGAGAGCGCTTGAAACCGTCGTAATGTTGTAGAAAGCAATGTAAAGTAGCGAGTAAAACGTTTTCTAACGATAGAAGTGCGAAGGTTAGGTTAGGTTAGGTTAGTTTAAGCTAGGTAGCGTCGTGAAACTACCAAAAACGACGTCATCTAACGAGATAGTGTTGTTTTATTGCGAGTATTAAACTGCGATAGGTGAAATGTTGTGAAAGCACACAAAACGGCATGAACAAGCCAAATACTGCGTGTTCTACCGTTACAAGTGCGAAACTGCTATATTGTGATATTCTCGTTAAAGCGCATGCAAGCATCGTGAAACCTAAAAGAACAATGTCATTTAGCGAGATACAGCGTTCTGTACTGCAATAAGTTGGTGAAAAACTGTGAGGTTATGCAAATATCGTAATGGTGAACGAAACAGTGTAATAGAGCGTTTTTCAATACAAGTACGAATGTTAGGTTAGGTTAAGATATGAACCGTCGTAAAACCGCATTAAACAATGTCACTTAGTGAGATGCAGTGTTTTTCACCATTACAAGTCGGGAACTGCGATATCCAATGTGAAAGCGCTTGCAAACGTCGTTAGATAAGGTTAGGTTAGGTTAGGTAAGGTTAGGTTAGGTTTGGTTAGGTTAGTTTAGGTTAGGTTAGGTTAGGTTAGATTAGGTTAGGTTGGGTTGAGTTGGGTTAGGTTAGGTTGGGTTAGGTTAGGTTAGGTTGGGTTAGGTTAGGTTAGGTTAGGTTACGTTAGGTTAGGTTAGGTTACGTTAGGTTAGGTTAGGTTAGGCTACGTTAGGTTAGGTTAGGTTAGGTAAGGATAATTTGGTTAGGTTAGGTAAGGTTAGGTTAGGTTAGGTTAGGTTGGGTTGTGTGTTGTTGGGTTGGGTTGGGTTGGGTTAGGTTGGGTTAGGTTAGGTTAGGTTAGGTTAGGTTAGGTTACGTTAGGTTATGTTAGGTTAGGTTAGGTTACGTTAGGTTAGGTTAGGTCAGGTAAGGTTAGGTTACGTTAGAATAGGTTAGGTTAGGTTAGGTTACGTTAGGTTAGGTTAAGTTAGGTTAGGTTAGGTTTGGTTAGGTTAGGTTAGGTTAGCTTAGGTTAGGTTAGGTTGGGTTGGGTTGGGTTAGGTTGGGTTAGGTTAGGTTAGGTTAGGTTAGGTTGGGTTAGGTTAGTTTAGGTTAGGTTAGGTTAGGTTAGGTTGGGTTGGGTTGGGTTAGGTTAGGTTAGGTAAGGTTAGGTTAGGTTAGGTTAGGTTACGTTAGGTTAAGGTATGAACCGTCGTAAAACCGCATGAAACAATGTCACTTAGTGAGATGCAGTGTTTTTCATCTTTACAAGTTGGGAACTGCGATATCTAATGTGAAAGCGCATGAAACCGTCGTAATCTTGTAGAAAACATTGTAAAGTTGCGAGTAAAACGTTTTCTAACGATATAAGTGCGAAGGTTAGGTTAGGTTAGGTTAGTTTAAGCTAGGTAGCGTCGTGAAACTAACAAAAACGACGTCATCTAACGAGATAGTGTTGTTTTATTGCGAGTACGAAACTGCGATAGGTGAATTATTGGGAAAGCACACAAAATGGCATGAACTAGCCAGATACTGCGTCTTGTGCCGTTACAAGTGAGAAACTGCTTTATTGTGATATTCTCGTTAAAGCGCATGCAAGTATCGTGAAACCTTAAAGAACGATGTCATTTAGCGAGATACAGCGTTCTGTACTGTAATAAGTTGGTGAGAAACTGTGAGGTCAAGCAAATATCGTAATTGTGAACGAAACAGTGTAATTGAGCGTCTTTAGATACAAGTGCGAATGTTAGGTTAGGTTGACATATCAACCATCGTAAAACCGCATTAAACAATGTCACTTAGTGAGATGTAGTGTTTTTCAACATTACAAGTCGGGAACTACGATATCTAATGTGAAAGCGCATGAAACCATCGTAATCTTGTAGAAAACATTGTAAAGTTGCGAGTAAAACGTTTTCTAACGATAGAAGTGCGAAGGTTAGGTTAGGTTAGGTTAGTTTAGGCTAGGTAGCGTCGTGAAACTACCAAAAACGACGTCATCTAAAGAGATAGTGTTGTTTTATGGCGAGTATTAAACTGCGATAGGTGAAATGTTGTGAAAGCACACAAAACGGCATGAACAAGCCAAATACTGCGTGTTCTACCGTTACAAGTGCGAAACTGCTATATTGTGATATTCTCGTTAAAGCGCATGCAAGCATCGTGAAACCTTAAAGAACAATGTCATTTAGCGAGATACAGCGTTCTGTACTGCAATAAAATGGTGCAAAACTGTGAGGTTATGCAAATATCGTAATTGTGAACGAAACAGTGTAATAGAGCGTTTTTCAATACAAGTACGAATGTTAGGTTAGGTTAAGATATGAACCGTCGAAAACCGCACTAAACAATGTCACTTAGTGAGATGCAGTGTTTTTCACCATTACAAGTCGGGAACTGCGATATCTAATGTGAAAGCGCTTGCAAACGTCGTTAGGTTAGGTTAGGTTAGGTTAGGTTACGTTAGGTTAGGTTTGGTTAGGTTAGGTTAGGTTAGGTTAGGTTAGGTTAGGTTGGGTTAGGTTAGGTTAGGTTACGTTAGGTTAAGGTATGAACCGTCGTAAAACCGCAATAAACAATGTCACTTAGTGAGATGCAGTGTTTTTCACCTTTACAAGTTGGGAACTGCGATATCTAATGTGAAAGCGCTTGAAACCGTCGTAATGTTGTAGAAAGCAATGTAAAGTAGCGAGTAAAACGTTTTCTAACGATAGAAGTGCGAAGGTTATGTTAGGTTATGTTAGTTTAAGCTAGGTAGCGTCGTGAAACCACCAAAAACGACGTCATCTAACGAGATAGTGTTGTTTTATTGCGTGTACGAAACTGCGATAGGTAAAATGTTGTGAAAGCACACAAAACGGCATGAACAAGCCAAATACTGCGTGTTGTACCGTTACAAGTGCGAAACTGCTATGTTTTGACATTCTCGGTAAAGCGCATGCAAGTATCGTGAAACCTTAAAGAACGATGTCATTTAGCGAGATACAGCGTTCTGTACTGTAATAAGTTGGTGAGAAACTGTGAGGTCAAGCAAATATCGTAATTGTGAACGAAACAGTGTAATTGAGCGTCTTTAGATACAAGTGCGAATGTTAGGTTAGGTTGACATATCAACCGTCGTAAAACCGCATTAAACAATGTCACTTAGTGAGATGTAGTGTTTTTCAACATTACAAGTCGGGAACTACGATATCTAAGGTTGAAAGCGCATGAAACCATCGTAATCTTGTAGAAAACATTGTAAAGTTGCGAGTAAAACGTTTTCTAACGATAGAAGTGCGAAGGTTAGGTTAGGTTAGGTTAGTTTAAGCTAGGTAGCGTCGTGAAACTACCAAAAACGACGTCATCTAACGATATAGTGTTGTTTTATAGCGAGTATTAAACTGCGATAGGTGAAATGTTGTGAAAGCACACAAAACGGCATGAACAAGCCAAATACTGCGTGTTCTACCGTTACAAGTGCGAAACTGCTATATTGTGATATTCTCGTTAAAGCGCATGCAAGCATCGTGAAACCTTAAAGAAATATGTCATTTAGCGAGATACAACGTTCTGTACTGCAATAAGTTGGTGAAAAACTGTGAGGTTATGCAAATATCGTAATTGTGAACAAAACAGTGTAATAAAGCGTTTTTAGATACAAGTGCGAATGTTAGGTTAGGTTAAGATATGAACCGTCGTAAAACCGCATTAAACAATGTCAATTAGTGAGATGCAGTGTTTTTCACCATTAAAAGTCGGGAACTGCGATATCTAATGTGAAAGCGCTTGCAACCGTCGTTAGGTTAGGTTAGGTTAGGTTTTGTTAGGTTAGGTTAGGTTAGGTTAGATTAGGTTAGGTTGGGTTGAGTTGGGTTAGGTTAGGTTAGGTTAGGTTGGGTTAGGTTAGGTTAGGTTACGTTAGGTTAGGTTAGGTTTGGTTAGGTTACGTTAGGTTAGGTTAGGTTAGGTAAGGATAATTTGGTTAGGTTAGGTAAGGTTAGGTTAGGTTAGGTTGGGTTGGGTGTTGTTGGGTTGGGTGTTGTTGGGTTGGGTTGGGTTAGGCTGGGTTAGGTTAGGTTAGGTTACGTTAGGTTAGGTTAGGTTAGGTTAGGTTACGTTAGGTTATGTTAGGTTAGGTTAGGTTACGTTAGGTTAGGTTAGGTCAGGTAAGGTTA
>NW_027464641.1:1567500-1572500 GCF_043290135.1 Rhipicephalus microplus | reverse complement strand
ATGCTGTGTTTTTCACCATTACAAGTCGGGAACTGCGATATCTAATGTGAAAGCGCATGAAACCGTCGTAATCTTGTAGAAAACATTGTAGAGTAGCGAATAAAACGTTTTCTAACGATAGAAGTGCGAAGGTTCGGTTAGTTTGAGCTAGGTAGCGTCGTGAAACCACCAAAAACGATGTCATCTAACGAGATAGTGTTGTTTTATTGCGAGTACGAAACTGCGATAGGTGAAATATTGGGAAAGCACACAAAATGGCATGAACTAGCCAGATACTGCGTCTTGTGCCGTTACAAGTGCGAAACTGCTTTATTGTGATATTCTCGTTAAAGCGCATGCAAGTATCGTGAAACCTTGAAGAACGATGTCATTTAGCGAGATACAGCGTTCTGTACTGTAATAAGTTGGTGAGAAACTGTGAGGTCAAGCAAATATCGTAATTGTGAACGAAACAGTGTAATTGAGCGTATTTAGATACAAGTTCGAATGTTAGGTTAGGTTGAGATATCAACCGTCGTAAAACCGCATTAAACAATGTCACTTAGTGAGATGTAGTGTTTTTCAACATTACAAGTCGGGAACTACGATATCTAATGTGAAAGCGCATGAAACCGTCGTAATCTTGTAGAAAACATTGTAAAGTTGCGAGTAAAACGTTTTCTAACGATAGAAGTGCGAAGGTTAGCTTGAGTTATGTTAGTTTAAGCTATGTAGCGTCGTGAGACCACCAAAAAGGACGTCATCTAACGAGATAGTGTTGTTTTATTGCATGTACGAAACTGCAATAGGTGAAATGTTGTGAAAGTACACAAAACGGCTTGAACAAGCCAGATACTGCGTGTTGTACCGTTACAAGTGCGAAACTGCTATAATGTGATATTCTCGTTAAAGCGCATGCAAGCATCGTGAAACCTTAAAGAACGATGTCATTTAGCGAGATACAGCGTTCTGTACTGCAATAAGTTGGTGAAAAACTGTGAGGTTATGCAAATATCGTAATTGTGAACGAAACAGTGTAATAGAGCGTTTTTCAATACAAGTACGAATGTTAGGTTAGGTTAAGATATGAACCGTCGTAAAACCGCATTAAACAATGTCACTTAGTGAGATGCAGTGTTTTTCACCATTACAAGTCGGGAACTGCGATATCTAATGTGAAAGCGCTTGCAAACGTCGTTAGGTAAGGTTAGGTTAGGTTAGGTAAGGTTAGGTTAGGTTTGGTTACATTAGGTTAGGTTAGGTTAAGTTAGATTAGGTTAGGTTGGGTTGAGTTGGGTTAGGTTAGGTTAGGTTAGGTTAGGTTGGGTTAGGTTAGGTTAGGTTAGGTTACGTTAGGTTAGGTTAGGTTACGTTAGGTTAGGTTAGGTTAGGTTACGTTAGGTTAGGTTAGGTTAGGTAAGGATAATTTGGTTAGGTTAGGTAAGGTTAGGTTAGGTTAGGTTAGGTTGGGTTGGGTGTTGTTGGGTTGGGTTGGGTTGGGTTGGGTTAGGTTGGGTTAGGTTAGGTTAGGTTACGTTAGGTTAGGTTAGGTTACGTTAGGTTATGTTAGGTTAGGTTAGGTTACGTTAGGTTAGGTTAGGTCAGGTAAGGTTAGGTTACGTTAGAATAGGTTAGGTTAGGTTACGTTAGGTTAGGTTAGGTTAGGTTAGGTTTGGTTAGGTTAGGTTAGGTTAGCTTAGGTTAGGTTAGGTTGGGTTGGGTTGGGTTGGGTTAGGTTGGGTTAGGTTAGGTTAGGTTAGGTTAGGTTGGGTTAGGTTAGTTTAGGTTAAGTTAGGTTAGGTTAGGTTGGGTTGGGTTGGGTTGGGTTAGGTTAGGTTAGGTAAGGTTAGGTTAGGTTAGGTTAGGTTACGTTAGGTTAAGGTATGAACCGTCGTAAAACCGCATTAAACAATGTCACTTAGTGAGATGCAGTGTTTTTCACCTTTACAAGTTGGGAACTGTGATATCTAATGTGAAAGCGCTTGAAACCGTCATAATGTTGTAGAAAGCAATGTAAAGTAGCGAGTAAAACGTTTTCTAACGATAGAAGTGCGAAGGTTATGTTAGGTTGAGTTATGTTAGTTTAAGCTAGGTAGCGTCGTGCAACTACCAAAAACAACGTCATCTAACGAGATAGTGTTGTTTTATTGCGAGTACGAAACTGCGATAGGTTAAATGTTGTGAAAGCACAAAAAACGGCATGAACAAGCCAAATACTGCGTGTTGTACCGTTACAAGTGCGAAACTGCTATGTTGTGATATTCTCGTTAAAGCGCATGCAAGCATCGTGAAACCTTAAAGAACGATGTCATTTAGCGAGATACAGCGTTCTGTACTGCAATAAGTTGGTGAAAAACTGTGAGGTTATGCAAATATCCTAATTGTGAACGAAACAGTGTAATAGAGCGTTTTTTAATACAAGTGCGAATGTTAGGTTAGGTTAAGATATGAACCGTCGTAAAACCGCATTAAACAATGTCACTTAGTGAGATGCAGTGTTTTTCACCATTACAAGTCGGGAACTGCGATATCTAATGTGAAAGCGCTTGCAAACGTCGTTGGGTTAGGTTAGGTTTGGTTAGGTTAGGTTAGGTTAGGTTACGTTAGGTTAGGTTAGGTTTGGTTAGGTTACGTTAGGTAAGGTTTGGTTAGGTTAGGTTAGTTTAGGTTGGGTTAGGTAAGGTTAGGTTAGGTTAAGATATGAACCGCGCTAAAACCGCATTAAACAATGTCACTTAGTGAGATGCTGTGTTTTTCACCATTACAAGTCGGGAACTGCGATATCTAATGTGAAAGCGCATGAAACCGTCGTAATCTTGTAGAAAACATTGTAAAGTTGCGAGTAAAACGTTTTCTAACGATATAAGTGCGAAGGTTAGGTTAGGTTAGGTTAGTTTAAGCTAGGTAGCGTCGTGAAACTAACAAAAACGACGTAATCTAACGAGATAGTGTTGTTTTATTGCGAGTACGAAACTGCGATAGGTGAATTATTGGGAAAGCACACAAAATGGCATGAACTAGCCAGATACTGCGTCTTGTGCCGTTACAAGTGAGAAACTGCTTTATTGTGATATTCTCGTTAAAGCGCATGCAAGTATCGTGAAACCTTAAAGAACGATGTCATTTAGCGAGATACAGCGTTCTGTACTGTAATAAGTTGGTGAGAAACTGTGAGGTCAAGCAAATATCGTAATTGTGAACGAAACAGTGTAATTGAGCGTCTTTAGATACAAGTGCGAATGTTAGGTTAGGTTGACATATCAACCATCGTAAAACCGCATTAAACAATGTCACTTAGTGAGATGTAGTGTTTTTCAACATTACAAGTCGGGAACTACGATATCTAATGTGAAAGCGCATGAAACCATCGTAATCTTGTAGAAAACATTGTAAAGTTGCGAGTAAAACGTTTTCTAACGATAGAAGTGCGAAGGTTAGGTTAGGTTAGGTTAGTTTAGGCTAGGTAGCGTCGTGAAACTACCAAAAACGACGTCATCTAAAGAGATAGTGTTGTTTTATGGCGAGTATTAAACTGCGATAGGTGAAATGTTGTGAAAGCACACAAAACGGCATGAACAAGCCAAATACTGCGTGTTCTACCGTTACAAGTGCGAAACTGCTATATTGTGATATTCTCGTTAAAGCGCATGCAAGCATCGTGAAACCTTAAAGAACAATGTCATTTAGCGAGATACAGCGTTCTGTACTGCAATAAAATGGTGAAAAACTGTGAGGTTATGCAAATATCGTAATTGTGAACGAAACAGTGTAATAGAGCGTTTTTCAATACAAGTACGAATGTTAGGTTAGGTTAAGATATGAACCGTCGAAAACCGCACTAAACAATGTCACTTAGTGAGATGCAGTGTTTTTCACCATTACAAGTCGGGAACTGCGATATCTAATGTGAAAGCGCTTGCAAACGTCGTTAGGTTAGGTTAGGTTAGGTTAGGTTACGTTAGGTTAGGTTTGGTTAGGTTAGGTTAGGTTAGGTTAGGTTAGGTTAGGTTGGGTTAGGTTAGGTTAGGTTACGTTAGGTTAAGGTATGAACCGTCGTAAAACCGCAATAAACAATGTCACTTAGTGAGATGCAGTGTTTTTCACCTTTACAAGTTGGGAACTGCGATATCTAATGTGAAAGCGCTTGAAACCGTCGTAATGTTGTAGAAAGCAATGTAAAGTAGCGAGTAAAACGTTTTCTAACGATAGAAGTGCGAAGGTTATGTTAGGTTATGTTAGTTTAAGCTAGGTAGCGTCGTGAAACCACCAAAAACGACGTCATCTAACGAGATAGTGTTGTTTTATTGCGTGTACGAAACTGCGATAGGTAAAATGTTGTGAAAGCACACAAAACGGCATGAACAAGCCAAATACTGCGTGTTGTACCGTTACAAGTGCGAAACTGCTATGTTTTGACATTCTCGGTAAAGCGCATGCAAGTATCGTGAAACCTTAAAGAACGATGTCATTTAGCGAGATACAGCGTTCTGTACTGTAATAAGTTGGTGAGAAACTGTGAGGTCAAGCAAATATCGTAATTGTGAACGAAACAGTGTAATTGAGCGTCTTTAGATACAAGTGCGAATGTTAGGTTAGGTTGACATATCAACCGTCGTAAAACCGCATTAAACAATGTCACTTAGTGAGATGTAGTGTTTTTCAACATTACAAGTCGGGAACTACGATATCTAAGGTTGAAAGCGCATGAAACCATCGTAATCTTGTAGAAAACATTGTAAAGTTGCGAGTAAAACGTTTTCTAACGATAGAAGTGCGAAGGTTAGGTTAGGTTAGGTTAGTTTAAGCTAGGTAGCGTCGTGAAACTACCAAAAACGACGTCATCTAACGATATAGTGTTGTTTTATAGCGAGTATTAAACTGCGATAGGTGAAATGTTGTGAAAGCACACAAAACGGCATGAACAAGCCAAATACTGCGTGTTCTACCGTTACAAGTGCGAAACTGCTATATTGTGATATTCTCGTTAAAGCGCATGCAAGCATCGTGAAACCTTAAAGAAA
>NW_027464641.1:1407500-1565000 GCF_043290135.1 Rhipicephalus microplus | reverse complement strand
ATAGTGTTGTTTTATTGCGAGTACGAAACTGCGATAGATGAAATGTTGTGAAAGCACACAAAACGGCATGAACAAGCCAAATACTGCGTGTTGTACCGTTACAAGTGCGAAACTGCTATGTGTTGATATTCTCGTTAAAGCGCATGCAAGCATCGTGAAACCTTAAAGAACGATGTCATTTAGCGAGATACAGCGTTCTGTACTGCAATAAGTTGGTGAAAAACTGTGAGGTTATGCAAATATCCTAATTGTGAACGAAACAGTGTAATAGAGCGTTTTTTAATACAAGTGCGAATGTTAGGATAGCTTAAGATATGAACCGTCGTAAAACCGCATTACACAATGTCACTTAGTGAGATGGAGTGTTTTTCACCATTACAAGTCGGCAAATGCGATATCTAATGTGAAAGCGCTTGCAAACGTCGTTAGGTTAGGTTAGGTTTGGTTAGGTTAGGTTAGGTTAGGTTACGTTAGGTTAGGTTAGGTTTGGTTAGGTTACGTTAGGTTAGGTTAGGTTAGGTTAGGGTATGTTAGGTAAGGTTTGGTTAGGTTAGGTTAGTTTAGGTTGGGTTAGGTAAGGTTAGGTTAGGTTAAGATATGAACCGCGCTAAAACCGCAATAAACAATGTCACTTAGTGAGATGCTGTGTTTTTCACCATTACAAGTCGGGAACTGCGATATCTAATGTGAAAGCGCATGAAACCGTCGTAATCTTGTAGAAAACATTGTAGAGTAGCGAATAAAACGTTTTCTAACGATAGAAGTGCGAAGGTTCGGTTAGTTTGAGCTAGGTAGCGTCGTGAAACCACCAAAAACGATGTCATCTAACGAGATAGTGTTGTTTTATTGCGAGTACGAAACTGCGATAGGTGAAATATTGGGAAAGCACACAAAATGGCATGAACTAGCCAGATACTGCGTCTTGTGCCGTTACAAGTGCGAAACTGCTTTATTGTGATATTCTCGTTAAAGCGCATGGAAGTATCGTGAAACCTTGAAGAACGATGTCATTTAGCGAGATACAGCGTTCTGTACTGTAATAAGTTGGTGAGAAACTGTGAGGTCAAGCAAATATCGTAATTGTGAACGAAACAGTGTAATTGAGCGTATTTAGATACAAGTTCGAATGTTAGGTTAGGTTGAGATATCAACCGTCGTAAAACCGCATTAAACAATGTCACTTAGTGAGATGTAGTGTTTTTCAACATTACAAGTCGGGAACTACGATATCTAATGTGAAAGCGCATGAAACCGTCGTAATCTTGTAGAAAACATTGTAAAGTTGCGAGTAAAACGTTTTCTAACGATAGAAGTGCGAAGGTTAGCTTGAGTTATGTTAGTTTAAGCTATGTAGCGTCGTGAGACCACCAAAAAGGACGTCATCTAACGAGATAGTGTTGTTTTATTGCATGTACGAAACTGCAATAGGTGAAATGTTGTGAAAGTACACAAAACGGCTTGAACAAGCCAGATACTGCGTGTTGTACCGTTACAAGTGCGAAACTGCTATAATGTGATATTCTCGTTAAAGCGCATGCAAGCATCGTGAAACCTTAAAGAACGATGTCATTTAGCGAGATACAGCGTTCTGTACTGCAATAAGTTGGTGAAAAACTGTGAGGTTATGCAAATATCGTAATTGTGAACGAAACAGTGTAATAGAGCGTTTTTCAATACAAGTACGAATGTTAGGTTAGGTTAAGATATGAACCGTCGTAAAACCGCATTAAACAATGTCACTTAGTGAGATGCAGTGTTTTTCACCATTACAAGTCGGGAACTGCGATATCTAATGTGAAAGCGCTTGCAAACGTCGTTAGGTAAGGTTAGGTTAGGTTAGGTAAGGTTAGGTTAGGTTTGGTTACATTAGGTTAGGTTAGGTTAAGTTAGATTAGGTTAGGTTGGGTTGAGTTGGGTTAGGTTAGGTTAGGTTAGGTTAGGTTGGGTTAGGTTAGGTTAGGTTAGGTTACGTTAGGTTAGGTTAGGTTACGTTAGGTTAGGTTAGGTTAGGTTACGTTAGGTTAGGTTAGGTTAGGTAAGGATAATTTGGTTAGGTTAGGTAAGGTTAGGTTAGGTTAGGTTAGGTTGGGTTGGGTGTTGTTGGGTTGGGTTGGGTTGGGTTGGGTTAGGTTGGGTTAGGTTAGGTTAGGTTACGTTAGGTTAGGTTAGGTTACGTTAGGTTATGTTAGGTTAGGTTAGGTTACGTTAGGTTAGGTTAGGTCAGGTAAGGTTAGGTTACGTTAGAATAGGTTAGGTTAGGTTACGTTAGGTTAGGTTAGGTTAGGTTAGGTTTGGTTAGGTTAGGTTAGGTTAGCTTAGGTTAGGTTAGGTTGGGTTGGGTTGGGTTGGGTTAGGTTGGGTTAGGTTAGGTTAGGTTAGGTTGGGTTAGGTTAGTTTAGGTTAAGTTAGGTTAGGTTAGGTTGGGTTGGGTTGGGTTGGGTTAGGTTAGGTTAGGTAAGGTTAGGTTAGGTTAGGTTAGGTTACGTTAGGTTAAGGTATGAACCGTCGTAAAACCGCATTAAACAATGTCACTTAGTGAGATGCAGTGTTTTTCACCTTTACAAGTTGGGAACTGTGATATCTAATGTGAAAGCGCTTGAAACCGTCATAATGTTGTAGAAAGCAATGTAAAGTAGCGAGTAAAACGTTTTCTAACGATAGAAGTGCGAAGGTTATGTTAGGTTGAGTTATGTTAGTTTAAGCTAGGTAGCGTCGTGCAACTACCAAAAACAACGTCATCTAACGAGATAGTGTTGTTTTATTGCGAGTACGAAACTGCGATAGGTTAAATGTTGTGAAAGCACAAAAAACGGCATGAACAAGCCAAATACTGCGTGTTGTACCGTTACAAGTGCGAAACTGCTATGTTGTGATATTCTCGTTAAAGCGCATGCAAGCATCGTGAAACCTTAAAGAACGATGTCATTTAGCGAGATACAGCGTTCTGTACTGTAATAAGTTGGTGAGAAACTGTGAGGTCAAGCAAATATTGTAATTGTGAACGAAACAGTGTAAATGAGCGTCTTTAGATACAAGTGCGAATGTTAGGTTAGGTTGACATATCAACCGTCGTAAAACCGCATTAAACAATGTCACTTAGTGAGATGTAGTGTTTTTCAACATTACAAGTCGGGAACTACGATATCTAATGTGAAAGCGCATGAAACCGTCGTAATCTTGTAGAAAACATTGTAAAGTTGCGAGTAAAACGTTTTCTAACGATAGAAGTGCGAAGTTTAGGTTAGGTTAGGTTAGTTTAAGCTAGGTAGCGTCGTGAAACTACCAAAAACGACGTCATCTAACGAGATAGTGTTGTTTTATAGCGAGTATTAAACTGCGATAGGTGAAATGTGAAAGCACACAAAACGGCATGAACAAGCCAAATACTGCGTGTTCTACCGTTACAAGTGCGAAAGTGCTATATTGTGATACTCTCGTTAAAGCGCAAGCAAGCATCGTGAAACCTTAAAGAACAATGTCATTTAGCGAGAGACAGCGTTCTGTACTGCAATAAGTTGGTGAAAAACTGTGAGGTCATGCAAATATCGTAATTGTGAACGAAACAGTGTAATAGAGCGTTTTTCAATACAAGTACGAATGTTAGGTTAGGTTAAGATATGAACCGTCGTAAAACCGCATTAAACAATGTCACTTAGTGAGATGCAGTGTTTTTCACCATTACAAGTCGGGAACTGCGATATCTAATGTGAAAGCGCTTGCAAACGTCGTTAGGTTAGGTTAGGTTAGGTTAGGTTAGGTTAGGTTAGGTTAGGTTAGGTTAGGTTAGGTTACATTAGTTAGGTTTGGTTAGGTTAGGTTAGGTTATGTTAGGTTAGGTTGGGTTAGGTTAGGTTAGGTTACGTTAGGTTAAGGTATGAACCGTCGTAAAACCGCAATAAACAATGTCACTTAGTGAGATGCAGTGTTTTTCACCTTTACAAGTTGGGAACTGCGATATCTAATGTGAGAGCGCTTGAAACCGTCGTAATGTTGTAGAAAGCAATGTAAAGTAGCGAGTAAAACGTTTTCTAACGATAGAAGTGCGAAGGTTAGGTTAGGTTAGGTTAGTTTAAGCTAGGTAGCGTCGTGAAACTACCAAAAACGACGTCATCTAACGAGATAGTGTTGTTTTATTGCGAGTATTAAACTGCGATAGGTGAAATGTTGTGAAAGCACACAAAACGGCATGAACAAGCCAAATACTGCGTGTTCTACCGTTACAAGTGCGAAACTGCTATATTGTGATATTCTCGTTAAAGCGCATGCAAGCATCGTGAAACCTAAAAGAACAATGTCATTTAGCGAGATACAGCGTTCTGTACTGCAATAAGTTGGTGAAAAACTGTGAGGTTATGCAAATATCGTAATGGTGAACGAAACAGTGTAATAGAGCGTTTTTCAATACAAGTACGAATGTTAGGTTAGGTTAAGATATGAACCGTCGTAAAACCGCATTAAACAATGTCACTTAGTGAGATGCAGTGTTTTTCACCATTACAAGTCGGGAACTGCGATATCCAATGTGAAAGCGCTTGCAAACGTCGTTAGATAAGGTTAGGTTAGGTTAGGTAAGGTTAGGTTAGGTTTGGTTAGGTTAGTTTAGGTTAGGTTAGGTTAGGTTAGATTAGGTTAGGTTGGGTTGAGTTGGGTTAGGTTAGGTTGGGTTAGGTTAGGTTAGGTTGGGTTAGGTTAGGTTAGGTTAGGTTACGTTAGGTTAGGTTAGGTTACGTTAGGTTAGGTTAGGTTAGGTTACGTTAGGTTAGGTTAGGTTAGGTAAGGATAATTTGGTTAGGTTAGGTAAGGTTAGGTTAGGTTAGGTTAGGTTGGGTTGGGTGTTGTTGGGTTGGGTTGGGTTGGGTTAGGTTGGGTTAGGTTAGGTTAGGTTACGTTAGGTTAGGTTAGGTTAGGTTACGTTAGGTTATGTTAGGTTAGGTTAGGTTACGTTAGGTTAGGTTAGGTCAGGTAAGGTTAGGTTACGTTAGAATAGGTTAGGTTAGGTTAGGTTACGTTAGGTTAGGTTAAGTTAGGTTAGGTTAGGTTTGGTTAGGTTAGGTTAGGTTAGCTTAGGTTAGGTTAGGTTGGGTTGGGTTGGGTTAGGTTGGGTTAGGTTAGGTTAGGTTAGGTTAGGTTGGGTTAGGTTAGTTTAGGTTAGGTTAGGTTAGGTTAGGTTGGGTTGGGTTGGGTTAGGTTAGGTTAGGTAAGGTTAGGTTAGGTTAGGTTAGGTTACGTTAGGTTAAGGTATGAACCGTCGTAAAACCGCATGAAACAATGTCACTTAGTGAGATGCAGTGTTTTTCATCTTTACAAGTTGGGAACTGCGATATCTAATGTGAAAGCGCATGAAACCGTCGTAATCTTGTAGAAAACATTGTAAAGTTGCGAGTAAAACGTTTTCTAACGATATAAGTGCGAAGGTTATGTTAGGTTATGTTAGTTTAAGCTAGGTAGCGTCGTGAAACTAACAAAAACGACGTCATCTAACGAGATAGTGTTGTTTTATTGCGTGTACGAAACTGCGATAGGTAAAATGTTGTGAAAGCACACAAAACGGCATGAACAAGCCAAATACTGCGTGTTGTACCGTTACAAGTGCGAAACTGCTATGTTTTGACATTCTCGGTAAAGCGCATGCAAGTATCGTGAAACCTTAAAGAACGATGTCATTTAGCGAGATACAGCGTTCTGTACTGTAATAAGTTGGTGAGAAACTGTGAGGTCAAGCAAATATCGTAATTGTGAACGAAACAGTGTAATTGAGCGTCTTTAGATACAAGTGCGAATGTTAGGTTAGGTTGACATATCAACCGTCGTAAAACCGCATTAAACAATGTCACTTAGTGAGATGTAGTGTTTTTCAACATTACAAGTCGGGAACTACGATATCTAATGTGAAAGCGCATGAAACCATCGTAATCTTGTAGAAAACATTGTAAAGTTGCGAGTAAAACGTTTTCTAACGATAGAAGTGCGAAGGTTAGGTTAGGTTAGGTTAGTTTAAGCTAGGTAGCGTCGTGAAACTACCAAAAACGACGTCATCTAACGATATAGTGTTGTTTTATAGCGAGTATTAAACTGCGATAGGTGAAATGTTGTGAAAGCACACAAAACGGCATGAACAAGCCAAATACTGCGTGTTCTACCGTTACAAGTGCGAAACTGCTATATTGTGATATTCTCGTTAAAGCGCATGCAAGCATCGTGAAACCTTAAAGAAATATGTCATTTAGCGAGATACAACGTTCTGTACTGCAATAAGTTGGTGAAAAACTGTGAGGTTATGCAAACATCGTAATTGTGAACAAAACAGTGTAATAAAGCGTTTTTAGATACAAGTGCGAATGTTAGGTTAGGTTAAGATATAAACCGTCGTAAAACCGCATTAAACAATGTCAATTAGTGAGATGCAGTGTTTTTCACCATTAAAAGTCGGGAACTGCGATATCTAATGTGAAAGCGCTTGCAACCGTCGTTAGGTTAGGTTAGGTTAGGTTTTGTTAGGTTAGGTTAGGTTAGGTTAGATTAGGTTAGGTTGGGTTGAGTTGGGTTAGGTTAGGTTAGGTTAGGTTAGGTTGGGTTAGGTTAGGTTAGGTTACGTTAGGTTAGGTTAGGTTTGGTTAGGTTACGTTAGGTTAGGTTAGGTTAGGTAAGGATAATTTGGTTAGGTTAGGTAAGGTTAGGTTAGGTTAGGTTGGGTTGGGTGTTGTTGGGTTGGGTGTTGTTGGGTTGGGTTGGGTTAGGCTGGGTTAGGTTAGGTTAGGTTACGTTAGGTTAGGTTAGGTTAGGTTAGGTTACGTTAGGTTATGTTAGGTTAGGTTAGGTTACGTTAGGTTAGGTTAGGTCAGGTAAGGTTAGGTTACGTTAGAATAGGTTAGGTTAGGTTAGGTTACGTTAGGTTAGGTTAAGTTAGGTTAGGTTAGGTTTGGTTAGGTTTGGTTTGGTTAGGTTAGGTTGGGTTGGGTTGGGTTAGGTTAGGTTAGGTTAGGTTAGGTTGGGTTAGGTTAGTTTAGGTTAGGTTAGGTTAGGTTAGGTTGGGTTGGGTTGGGTTAGGTTAGGTTAGGTTAGGTTTGGTAAGGTTAGGTTAGGTTAGGTTACGTTAGGTTAAGGTATGAACCGTCGTAAAACCGCATTAAACAATGTCACTTAGTGAGATGCAGTGTTTTTCACCTTTACAAGTTGGGAACTGTGATATCTAATGTGAAAGCGCTTGAAACCGTCGTAATGTTGTAGAGAGCAATGTAAAGTAGCGAGTAAAACGTTTTCTAACGATAGAAGTGCGAAGGTTATGTTAGGTTGAGTTATGTTAGTTTAAGCTAGGTAGCGTCGTGAAACTACCAAAAACAACGTCATCTAACGAGATAGTGTTGTTTTATTGCGAGTACGAAACTGCGATAGGTGAAATGTTGTGAAAGCACACAAAACGGCATGAACAAGCCAAATACTGCGTGTTGTACCGTTACAAGTGCGAAACTGCTATGTTGTGATATTCTCGTTAAAGCGCATGCAAGCATCGTGAAACCTTAAAGAACGACGTCATTTAGCGAGATACAGCGTTCTGTACTGCAATAAGTTGGTGAAAAACTGTGAGGTTATGCAAATATCCTAATTGTGAACGAAACAGTGTAATAGAGCGTTTTTTATAGCAAGTGCGAATGTTAGGTTAGGTTAAGATATGAACCGTCGTAAAACCGCATTAAACAATGTCACTTAGTGAGATGCAGTGTTTTCCACCATTACAAGTCGGGAACTGCGATATCTAAAGTGAAAGCGCTTGCAAACGTCGTTAGGTTAGGTTAGGTTAGGTTAGGTTAGGTTACGTTAGGTTAGGTTAGGTTAGGTTTGGTTAGGTTAGGTTAGGTTTGGTTAGGGATGTTAGGTTAGGTTGGGTTAGGTAAGGTTAGGTTAGGTTAAGATATGAACCGCGCTAAAACCGCATTAAACAATGTCACTTAGTGAGATGCTGTGTTTTTCACCATTACAAGTCGGGAACTGCGATATCTAATGTGAAAGCGCATGAAACCGTCGTAATCTTGTAGAAAACATTGTAAAGTAGCGAATAAAACGTTTTCTAACGATAGAAGTGCGAAGGTTCGGTTAGTTTGAGCTAGGTAGCGTCGTGAAACCACCAAAAACGATGTCATCTAACGAGATAGTGTTGTTTTATTGCGAGTACGAAACTGCGATAGGTGAAATATTGGGAAAGCACACAAAATGGCATGAACTAGCCAGATACTGCGTCTTGTGCCGTTACAAGTGCGAAACTGCTTTATTGTGATATTCTCGTTAAAGCGCATGCAAGTATCTTGAAACCTTAAAGAACGATGTCATTTAGCGAGATACAGCGTTCTGTACTGTAATAAGTTGGTGAGAAACTGTGAGGTCAAGCAAATATCGTAATTGTGAACGAAACAGTGTAATTGAGCGTATCTAGATACAAGTGCGAATGTTAGGTTAGGTTGAGATATCAACCGTCGTAAAACCGCATTAAACAATGTCACTTAGTGAGATGTAGTGTTTTTCAACATTACAAGTCGGGAACTACGATATCTAATGTGAAAGCGCATGAAACCGTCGTAATCTTGTAGAAAACATTGTAAAGTTGCGAGTAAAACGTTTTCTAACGATAGAAGTGCGAAGGTTAGCTTGAGTTATGTTAGTTTAAGCTATGTAGCGTCGTGAGACCACCAAAAAGAACGTCATCTAACGAGATAGTGTTGTTTTATTGCGAGTACGAAACTGCGATAGGTAAAATGTTGTGAAAGCACACAAAACGGCATGAACAAGCCAAATACTGCGTGTTGTACCGTTACAAGTGCGAAACTGCTATGTTGTGACATTCTCGGTAAAGCGCATGCAAGTATCGTGAAACCTTAAAGAACGATGTCATTTAGCGAGATACAGCGTTCTGTACTGTAATAAGTTGGTGAGAAACTGTGAGGTCAAGCAAATATCGTAATTGTGAACGAAACAGTGTAATTGAGCGTCTTTAGATACAAGTGTGAATGTTAGGTTAGGTTCACATATCAACCATCGTAAAACCGCATTAAACAATGTCACTTAGTGAGATGTAGTGTTTTTCAACATTACAAGTCGGGAACTACGATATCTAATGTGAAAGCGCATGAAACCGTCGTAATCTTGTAGAAAACATTGTAAAGTTGCGAGTAAAACGTTTTCTAACGATAGAAGTGCGAAGGTTAGGTTAGGTTAGGTTAGTTTAAGCTAGGTAGCGTCATGAAACTACCAAAAACGACGTCATCTAACGAGATAGTGTTGTTTTATTGCGAGTATTAAACTGCGATAGGTGAAATGTTGTGAAAGCACACAAAACGGCATGAACAAGCCAAATACTGCGTGTTCTACCGTTACAAGTGCGAAACTGCTATATTGTGATATTCTCGTTAAAGCGCATGCAAGCATCGTGAAACCTTAAAGAACAATGTCATTTAGCGAGATACAGCGTTCTGTACTGCAATAAAATGGTGAAAAACTGTGAGGTTATGCAAATATCGTAATTGTGAACGAAACAGTGTAATAGAGCGTTTTTCAATACAAGTACGAATGTTAGGTTAGGTTAAGATATGAACCGTCGAAAACCGCACTAAACAATGTCACTTAGTGAGATGCAGTGTTTTTCACCATTACAAGTCGGGAACTGCGATATCTAATGTGAAAGCGCTTGCAAACGTCGTTAGGTTAGGTTAGGTTAGGTTAGGTTAGGTTACGTTAGGTTAGGTTTGGTTAGGTTAGGTTAGGTTAGGTTAGGTTAGGTTAGGTTAGGTTGGGTTAGGTTAGGTTAGGTTACGTTAGGTTAAGGTATGAACCGTCGTAAAACCGCAATAAACAATGTCACTTAGTGAGATGCAGTGTTTTTCACCTTTACAAGTTGGGAACTGCGATATCTAATGTGAAAGCGCTTGAAACCGTCGTAATGTTGTAGAAAGCAATGTAAAGTAGCGAGTAAAACGTTTTCTAACGATAGAAGTGCGAAGGTTATGTTAGGTTATGTTAGTTTAAGCTAGGTAGCGTCGTGAAACCACCAAAAACGACGTCATCTAACGAGATAGTGTTGTTTTATTGCGTGTACGAAACTGCGATAGGTAAAATGTTGTGAAAGCACACAAAACGGCATGAACAAGCCAAATACTGCGTGTTGTACCGTTACAAGTGCGAAACTGCTATGTTTTGACATTCTCGGTAAAGCGCATGCAAGTATCGTGAAACCTTAAAGAACGATGTCATTTAGCGAGATACAGCGTTCTGTACTGTAATAAGTTGGTGAGAAACTGTGAGGTCAAGCAAATATCGTAATTGTGAACGAAACAGTGTAATTGAGCGTCTTTAGATACAAGTGCGAATGTTAGGTTAGGTTGACATATCAACCGTCGTAAAACCGCATTAAACAATGTCACTTAGTGAGATGTAGTGTTTTTCAACATTACAAGTCGGGAACTACGATATCTAATGTGAAAGCGCATGAAACCATCGTAATCTTGTAGAAAACATTGTAAAGTTGCGAGTAAAACGTTTTCTAACGATAGAAGTGCGAAGGTTAGGTTAGGTTAGGTTAGTTTAAGCTAGGTAGCGTCGTGAAACTACCAAAAACGACGTCATCTAACGATATAGTGTTGTTTTATAGCGAGTAATAAACTGCGATAGGTGAAATGTTGTGAAAGCACACAAAACGGCATGAACAAGCCAAATACTGCGTGTTCTACCGTTACAAGTGCGAAACTGCTATATTGTGATATTCTCGTTAAAGCGCATGCAAGCATCGTGAAACCTTAAAGAAATATGTCATTTAGCGAGATACAACGTTCTGTACTGCAATAAGTTGGTGAAAAACTGTGAGGTTATGCAAACATCGTAATTGTGAACAAAACAGTGTAATAAAGCGTTTTTAGATACAAGTGCGAATGTTAGGTTAGGTTAAGATATGAACCGTCGTAAAACCGCATTAAACAATGTCAATTAGTGAGATGCAGTGTTTTTCACCATTAAAAGTCGGGAACTGCGATATCTAATGTGAAAGCGCTTGCAACCGTCGTTAGGTTAGGTTAGGTTAGGTTTTGTTAGGTTAGGTTAGGTTAGGTTAGATTAGGTTAGGTTGGGTTGAGTTGGGTTAGGTTAGGTTAGGTTAGGTTAGGTTGGGTTAGGTTAGGTTAGGTTAGGTTAGGTTACGTTAGGTTAGGTTAGGTTAGGTTAGGTTACGTTAGGTTAGGTTAGGTTAGGTAAGGATAATTTGGTTAGGTTAGGTAAGGTTAGGTTAGGTTAGGTTGGGTTGGGTGTTGTTGGGTTGGGTGTTGTTGGGTTGGGTTGGGTTGGGTTAGGCTGGGTTAGGTTAGGTTAGGTTACGTTAGGTTAGGTTAGGTTAGGTTAGGTTACGTTAGGTTATGTTAGGTTAGGTTAGGTTACGTTAGGTTAGGTTAGGTCAGGTAAGGTTAGGTTACGTTAGAATAGGTTAGGTTAGGTTAGGTTACGTTAGGTTAGGTTAAGTTAGGTTAGGTTAGGTTTGGTTAGGTTTGGTTTGGTTAGCTTAGGTTAGGTTAGGTTGCGTTGGGTTGGGTTAGGTTAGGTTAGGTTAGGTTAGGTTGGGTTAGGTTAGTTTAGGTTAGGTTAGGTTAGGTTAGGTTGGGTTGGGTTGGGTTAGGTTAGGTTAGGTTAGGTTTGGTAAGGTTAGGTTAGGTTAGGTTACGTTAGGTTAAGGTATGAACCGTCGTAAAACCGCATTAAACAATGTCACTTAGTGAGATGCAGTGTTTTTCACCTTTACAAGTTGGGAACTGTGATATCTAATGTGAAAGCGCTTGAAACCGTCGTAATGTTGTAGAAAGCAATGTAAAGTAGCGAGTAAAACGTTTTCTAACGATAGAAGTGCGAAGGTTATGTTAGGTTGAGTTATGTTAGTTTAAGCTAGGTAGCGTCGTGAAACTACCAAAAACAACGTCATCTAACGAGATAGTGTTGTTTTATTGCGAGTACGAAACTGCGATAGGTGAAATGTTGTGAAAGCACACAAAACGGCATGAACAAGCCAAATACTGCGTGTTGTACCGTTACAAGTGCGAAACTGCTATGTTGTGATATTCTCGTTAAAGCGCATGCAAGCATCGTGAAACCTTAAAGAACGACGTCATTTAGCGAGATACAGCGTTCTGTACTGCAATAAGTTGGTGAAAAACTGTGAGGTTATGCAAATATCCTAATTGTGAACGAAACAGTGTAATAGAGCGTTTTTTATAGCAAGTGCGAATGTTAGGTTAGGTTAAGATATGAACCGTCGTAAAACCGCATTAAACAATGTCACTTAGTGAGATGCAGTGTTTTTCACCATTACAAGTCGGGAACTGCGATATCTAAAGTGAAAGCGCTTGCAAACGTCGTTAGGTTAGGTTAGGTTAGGTTAGGTTAGGTTACGTTAGGTTAGGTTAGGTTAGGTTTGGTTAGGTTAGGTTAGGTTTGGTTAGGGATGTTAGGTTAGGTTGGGTTAGGTAAGGTTAGGTTAGGTTAAGATATGAACCGCGCTAAAACCGCATTAAACAATGTCACTTAGTGAGATGCTGTGTTTTTCACCATTACAAGTCGGGAACTGCGATATCTAATGTGAAAGCGCATGAAACCGTCGTAATCTTGTAGAAAACATTGTAGAGTAGCGAATAAAACGTTTTCTAACGATAGAAGTGCGAAGGTTCGGTTAGTTTGAGCTAGGTAGCGTCGTGAAACCACCAAAAACGATGTCATCTAACGAGATAGTGTTGTTTTATTGCGAGTACGAAACTGCGACAGGTGAAATATTGGGAAAGCACACAAAATGGCATGAACTAGCCAGATACTGCGTCTTGTGCCGTTACAAGTGCGAAACTGCTTTATTGTGATATTCTCGTTAAAGCGCATGCAAGTATCGTGAAACCTTGAAGAACGATGTCATTTAGCGAGATACAGCGTTCTGTACTGTAATAAGTTGGTGAGAAACTGTGAGGTCAAGCAAATATCGTAATTGTGAACGAAACAGTGTAATTGAGCGTATTTAGATACAAGTTCGAATGTTAGGTTAGGTTGAGATATCAACCGTCGTAAAACCGCATTAAACAATGTCACTTAGTGAGATGTAGTGTTTTTCAACATTACAAGTCGGGAACTACGATATCTAATGTGAAAGCGCATGAAACCGTCGTAATCTTGTAGAAAACATTGTAAAGTTGCGAGTAAAACGTTTTCTAACGATAGAAGTGCGAAGGTTAGCTTGAGTTATGTTAGTTTAAGCTATGTAGCGTCGTGAGACCACCAAAAAGGACGTCATCTAACGAGATAGTGTTGTTTTATTGCATGTACGAAACTGCAATAGGTGAAATGTTGTGAAAGTACACAAAACGGCTTGAACAAGCCAGATACTGCGTGTTGTACCGTTACAAGTGCGAAACTGCTATAATGTGATATTCTCGTTAAAGCGCATGCAAGCATCGTGAAACCTTAAAGAACGATGTCATTTAGCGAGATACAGCGTTCTGTACTGCAATAAGTTGGTGAAAAACTGTGAGGTTATGCAAATATCGTAATTGTGAACGAAACAGTGTAATAGAGCGTTTTTCAATACAAGTACGAATGTTAGGTTAGGTTAAGATATGAACCGTCGTAAAACCGCATTAAACAATGTCACTTAGTGAGATGCAGTGTTTTTCACCATTACAAGTCGGGAACTGCGATATCTAATGTGAAAGCGCTTGCAAACGTCGTTAGGTAAGGTTAGGTTAGGTTAGGTAAGGTTAGGTTAGGTTTGGTTACATTAGGTTAGGTTAGGTTAAGTTAGATTAGGTTAGGTTGGGTTGAGTTGGGTTAGGTTAGGTTAGGTTAGGTTAGGTTGGGTTAGGTTAGGTTAGGTTAGGTTACGTTAGGTTAGGTTAGGTTACGTTAGGTTAGGTTAGGTTAGGTTACGTTAGGTTAGGTTAGGTTAGGTAAGGATAATTTGGTTAGGTTAGGTAAGGTTAGGTTAGGTTAGGTTAGGTTGGGTTGGGTGTTGTTGGGTTGGGTTGGGTTGGGTTGGGTTAGGTTGGGTTAGGTTAGGTTAGGTTACGTTAGGTTAGGTTAGGTTACGTTAGGTTATGTTAGGTTAGGTTAGGTTACGTTAGGTTAGGTTAGGTCAGGTAAGGTTAGGTTACGTTAGAATAGGTTAGGTTAGGTTACGTTAGGTTAGGTTAGGTTAGGTTAGGTTTGGTTAGGTTAGGTTAGGTTAGCTTAGGTTAGGTTAGGTTGGGTTGGGTTGGGTTGGGTTAGGTTGGGTTAGGTTAGGTTAGGTTAGGTTAGGTTGGGTTAGGTTAGTTTAGGTTAAGTTAGGTTAGGTTAGGTTGGGTTGGGTTGGGTTGGGTTAGGTTAGGTTAGGTAAGGTTAGGTTAGGTTAGGTTAGGTTACGTTAGGTTAAGGTATGAACCGTCGTAAAACCGCATTAAACAATGTCACTTAGTGAGATGCAGTGTTTTTCACCTTTACAAGTTGGGAACTGTGATATCTAATGTGAAAGCGCTTGAAACCGTCATAATGTTGTAGAAAGCAATGTAAACTAGCGAGTAAAACGTTTTCTAACGATAGAAGTGCGAAGGTTATGTTAGGTTGAGTTATGTTAGTTTAAGCTAGGTAGCGTCGTGCAACTACCAAAAACAACGTCATCTAACGAGATAGTGTTGTTTTATTGCGAGTACGAAACTGCGATAGGTTAAATGTTGTGAAAGCACAAAAAACGGCATGAACAAGCCAAATACTGCGTGTTGTACCGTTACAAGTGCGAAACTGCTATGTTGTGATATTCTCGTTAAAGCGCATGCAAGCATCGTGAAACCTTAAAGAACGATGTCATTTAGCGAGATACAGCGTTCTGTACTGCAATAAGTTGGTGAAAAACTGTGAGGTTATGCAAATATCCTAATTGTGAACGAAACAGTGTAATAGAGCGTTTTTTAATACAAGTGCGAATGTTAGGTTAGGTTAAGATATGAACCGTCGTAAAACCGCATTAAACAATGTCACTTAGTGAGATGCAGTGTTTTTCACCATTACAAGTCGGGAACTGCGATATCTAATGTGAAAGCGCTTGCAAACGTCGTTGGGTTAGGTTAGGTTTGGTTAGGTTAGGTTAGGTTAGGTTACGTTAGGTTAGGTTAGGTTTGGTTAGGTTACGTTAGGTAAGGTTTGGTTAGGTTAGGTTAGTTTAGGTTGGGTTAGGTAAGGTTAGGTTAGGTTAAGATATGAACCGCGCTAAAACCGCATTAAACAATGTCACTTAGTGAGATGCTGTGTTTTTCACCATTACAAGTCGGGAACTGCGATATCTAATGTGAAAGCGCATGAAACCGTCGTAATCTTGTAGAAAACATTGTAGAGTAGCGAATAAAACGTTTTCTAACGATAGAAGTGCGAAGGTTCGGTTAGTTTGAGCTAGGTAGCGTCGTGAAACCACCAAAAACGATGTCATCTAACGAGATAGTGTTGTTTTATTGCGAGTACGAAACTGCGATAGGTGAAATATTGGGAAAGCACACAAAATGGCATGAACTAGCCAGATACTGCGTCTTGTGCCGTTACAAGTGCGAAACTGCTTTATTGTGATATTCTCGTTAAAGCGCATGCAAGTATCGTGAAACCTTGAAGAACGATGTCTTTTAGCGAGATACAGCGTTCTGTACTGTAATAAGTTGGTGAGAAACTGTGAGGTCAAGCAAATATCGTAATTGTGAACGAAACAGTGTAATTGAGCGTATTTAGATACAAGTTCGAATGTTAGGTTAGGTTGAGATATCAACCGTCGTAAAACCGCATTAAACAATGTCACTTAGTGAGATGTAGTGTTTTTCAACATTACAAGTCGGGAACTACGATATCTAATGTGAAAGCGCATGAAACCGTCGTAATGTTGTAGAAAGCAATGTAAAGTAGCGAGTAAAACGTTTTCTAACGATAGAAGTGCGAAGGTTATGTTAGGTTGAGTTATGTTAGTTTAAGCTAGGTGGCGTCGTGAAACCACCAAAAACGACGTCATCTAACGAGATAGTGTTGTTTTATTGCGAGTACGAAACTGCGATAGGTAAAATGTTGTGAAAGCACACAAAACGGCATGAACAAGCCAAATACTGCGTGTTGTACCGTTACAAGTGCGAAACTGCTATGTTGTGACATTCTCGGTAAAGCGCATGCAAGAATCGTGAAACCTTAAAGAACGATGTCATTTAGCGAGATACAGCGTTCTGTACTGTAATAAGTTGGTGAGAAACTGTGAGGTCAAGCAAATATTGTAATTGTGAACGAAACAGTGTAAATGAGCGTCTTTAGATACAAGTGCGAATGTTAGGTTAGGTTGACATATCAACCGTCGTAAAACCGCATTAAACAATGTCACTTAGTGAGATGTAGTGTTTTTCAACATTACAAGTCGGGAACTACGATATCTAATGTGAAAGCGCATGAAACCGTCGTAATCTTGTAGAAAACATTGTAAAGTTGCGAGTAAAACGTTTTCTAACGATAGAAGTGCGAAGTTTAGGTTAGGTTAGGTTAGTTTAAGCTAGGTAGCGTCGTGAAACTACCAAAAACGACGTCATCTAACGAGATAGTGTTGTTTTATAGCGAGTATTAAACTGCGATAGGTGAAATGTGAAAGCACACAAAACGGCATGAACAAGCCAAATACTGCGTGTTCTACCGTTACAAGTGCGAAAGTGCTATATTGTGATACTCTCGTTAAAGCGCAAGCAAGCATCGTGAAACCTTAAAGAACAATGTCATTTAGCGAGATACAGCGTTCTGTACTGCAATAAGTTGGTGAAAAACTGTGAGGTTATGCAAATATCGTAATGGTGAACGAAACAGTGTAATAGAGCGTTTTTCAATACAAGTACGAATGTTAGGTTAGGTTAAGATATGAACCGTCGTAAAACCGCATTAAACAATGTCACTTAGTGAGATGCAGTGTTTTTCACCATTACAAGTCGGGAACTGCGATATCCAATGTGAAAGCGCTTGCAAACGTCGTTAGATAAGGTTAGGTTAGGTTAGGTAAGGTTAGGTTAGGTTTGGTTAGGTTAGTTTAGGTTAGGTTAGGTTAGGTTAGATTAGGTTAGGTTGGGTTGAGTTGGGTTAGGTTAGGTTGGGTTAGGTTAGGTTAGGTTGGGTTAGGTTAGGTTAGGTTAGGTTACGTTAGGTTAGGTTAGGTTACGTTAGGTTAGGTTAGGTTAGGTTACGTTAGGTTAGGTTAGGTTAGGTAAGGATAATTTGGTTAGGTTAGGTAAGGTTAGGTTAGGTTAGGTTAGGTTGGGTTGGGTGTTGTTGGGTTGGGTTGGGTTGGGTTAGGTTGGGTTAGGTTAGGTTAGGTTACGTTAGGTTAGGTTAGGTTAGGTTACGTTAGCTTATGTTAGGTTAGGTTAGGTTACGTTAGGTTAGGTTAGGTCAGGTAAGGTTAGGTTACGTTAGAATAGGTTAGGTTAGGTTAGGTTACGTTAGGTTAGGTTAAGTTAGGTTAGGTTAGGTTTGGTTAGGTTAGGTTAGGTTAGCTTAGGTTAGGTTAGGTTGGGTTGGGTTGGGTTAGGTTGGGTTAGGTTAGGTTAGGTTAGGTTAGGTTAGGTTGGGTTAGGTTAGTTTAGGTTAGGTTAGGTTAGGTTAGGTTGGGTTGGGTTGGGTTAGGTTAGGTTAGGTAAGGTTAGGTTAGGTTAGGTTAGGTTACGTTAGGTTAAGGTATGAACCGTCGTAAAACCGCATGAAACAATGTCACTTAGTGAGATGCAGTGTTTTTCATCTTTACAAGTTGGGAACTGCGATATCTAATGTGAAAGCGCATGAAACCGTCGTAATCTTGTAGAAAACATTGTAAAGTTGCGAGTAAAACGTTTTCTAACGATATAAGTGCGAAGGTTAGGTTAGGTTAGGTTAGTTTAAGCTAGGTAGCGTCGTGAAACTAACAAAAACGACGTCATCTAACGAGATAGTGTTGTTTTATTGCGAGTACGAAACTGCGATAGGTGAATTATTGGGAAAGCACACAAAATGGCATGAACTAGCCAGATACTGCGTCTTGTGCCGTTACAAGTGAGAAACTGCTTTATTGTGATATTCTCGTTAAAGCGCATGCAAGTATCGTGAAACCTTAAAGAACGATGTCATTTAGCGAGATACAGCGTTCTGTACTGTAATAAGTTGGTGAGAAACTGTGAGGTCAAGCAAATATCGTAATTGTGAACGAAACAGTGTAATTGAGCGTATTTAGATACAAGTGCGAATGTTAGGTTAGGTTGAGATATCAACCGTCGTAAAACCGCATTAAACAATGTCACTTAGTGAGATGTAGTGTTTTTCAACATTACAAGTCGGGAACTACGATATCTAATGTGAAAGCGCATGAAACCGTCGTAATCTTGTAGAAAACATTGTAAAGTTGCGAGTAAAACGTTTTCTAACGATAGAAGTGCGAAGGTTAGCTTGAGTTATGTTAGTTTAAGCTATGTAGCGTCGTGAGACCACCAAAAAGGACGTCATCTAACGAGATAGTGTTGTTTTATTGCATGTACGTAACTGCAATAGGTGAAATGTTGTGAAAGTACACAAAACGGCTTGAACAAGCCAGATACTGCGTGTTGTACCGTTACAAGTGCGAAACTGCTATAATGTGATATTCTTGTTAAAGCGCATGCAAGCATCGTGAAACCTTAAAGAACGATGTCCTTTAGCGAGATACAGCGTTCTGTACTGCAATAAGTTGGTGAAAAACTGTGAGGTTATGCAAATATCCTAATTGTGAACGAAGCAGTGTAATAGAGCGTTTTTCAATACAAGTACGAATGTTAGGTTAGGTTAAGATATGAACCGTCGTAAAACCGCATTAAACAATGTCACTTAGTGAGATGCAGTGTTTTTCACCATTACAAGTCGGGAACTGCGATATCTAATGTGAAAGCGCTTGCAAACGTCGTTAGGTTAGGTTAGGTTAGGTTAGGTTAGGTTACGTTAGGTTAGGTTTGGTTAGGTTAGGTTAGGTTAGGTTATGTTAGGTTAGGTTGGGTTAGGTTAGGTTAAGATATGAACCGCGCTAAAACCGCATTAAACAATGTCACTTAGTGAGATGCAGTGTTTTTCACCATTACAAGTTGGGAACTGCGATATCTAATGTGAAAGCGCTTGAAACCGTCGTAATGTTGTAGAAAGCAATGTAAAGTAGCGAGTAAAACGTTTTCTCACGATAGAAGTGCGAAGGTTATGTTAGGTTGAGTTATGTTAGTTTAAGCTAGGTAGCGTCGTGAAACCACCAAAAACGACGTCATCTAACGAGATAGTGTTGTTTTATTGCGAGTACGAAACTGCGATAGGTAAAATGTTGTGAAAGCACACAAAACGGCATGAACAAGCCAAATACTGCGTGTTGTACCGTTACAAGTGCGAAACTGCTATGTTGTGACATTCTCGGTAAAGCGCATGCAAGTATCGTGAAACCTTAAAGAACGATGTCATTTAGCGAGATACAGCGTTCTGTACTGTAATAAGTTGGTGAGAAACTGTGAGGTCAAGCAAATATCGTAATTGTGAACGAAACAGTGTAATTGAGCGTCTTTAGATACAAGTGCGAATGTTAGGTTAGGTTGACATATCAACCATCGTAAAACCGCATTAAACAATGTCACTTAGTGAGATGTAGTGTTTTTCAACATTACAAGTCGGGAACTACGATATCTAATGTGAAAGCGCATGAAACCATCGTAATCTTGTAGAAAACATTGTAAAGTTGCGAGTAAAACGTTTTCTAACGATAGAAGTGCGAAGGTTAGGTTAGGTTAGGTTAGTTTAGGCTAGGTAGCGTCGTGAAACTACCAAAAACGACGTCATCTAAAGAGATAGTGTTGTTTTATGGCGAGTATTAAACTGCGATAGGTGAAATGTTGTGAAAGCACACAAAACGGCATGAACAAGCCAAATACTGCGTGTTCTACCGTTACAAGTGCGAAACTGCTATATTGTGATATTCTCGTTAAAGCGCATGCAAGCATCGTGAAACCTTAAAGAACAATGTCATTTAGCGAGATACAGCGTTCTGTACTGCAATAAAATGGTGAAAAACTGTGAGGTTATGCAAATATCGTAATTGTGAACGAAACAGTGTAATAGAGCGTTTTTCAATACAAGTACGAATGTTAGGTTAGGTTGAGATATGAACCGTCGAAAACCGCACTAAACAATGTCACTTAGTGAGATGCAGTGTTTTTCACCATTACAAGTCGGGAACTGCGATATCTAATGTGAAAGCGCTTGCAACCGTCGTTAGGTTAGGTTAGGTTAGGTTTTGTTAGGTTAGGTTAGGTTAGGTTAGATTAGGTTAGGTTGGGTTGAGTTGGGTTAGGTTAGGTTAGGTTAGCTTAGGTTGGGTTAGGTTAGGTTAGGTTACGTTAGGTTAGGTTAGGTTTGGTTAGGTTACGTTAGGTTAGGTTAGGTTAGGTAAGGATAATTTGGTTAGGTTAGGTAAGGTTAGGTTAGGTTAGGTTGGGTTGGGTGTTGTTGGGTTGGGTGTTGTTGGGTTGGGTTGGGTTGGGTTAGGCTGGGTTAGGTTAGGTTAGGTTACGTTAGGTTAGGTTAGGTTAGGTTAGGTTACGTTAGGTTATGTTAGGTTAGGTTAGGTTACGTTAGGTTAGGTTAGGTCAGGTAAGGTTAGGTTACGTTAGAATAGGTTAGGTTAGGTTAGGTTACGTTAGGTTAGGTTAAGTTAGGTTAGGTTAGGTTTGGTTAGGTTTGGTTTGGTTAGGTTAGGTTGGGTTGGGTTAGGTTAGGTTAGGTTAGGTTAGGTTGGGTTAGGTTAGTTTAGGTTAGGTTAGGTTAGGTTAGGTTGGGTTGGGTTGGGTTGGGTTAGGTTAGGTTAGGTTAGGTTTGGTAAGGTTAGGTTAGGTTAGGTTACGTTAGGTTAAGGTATGAACCGTCGTAAAACCGCATTAAACAATGTCACTTAGTGAGATGCAGTGTTTTTCACCTTTACAAGTTGGGAACTGTGATATCTAATGTGAAAGCGCTTGAAACCGTCGTAATGTTGTAGAAAGCAATGTAAAGTAGCGAGTAAAACGTTTTCTAACGATAGAAGTGCGAAGGTTATGTTAGGTTGAGTTATGTTAGTTTAAGCTAGGTAGCGTCGTGAAACTACCAAAAACAACGTCATCTAACGAGATAGTGTTGTTTTATTGCGAGTACGAAACTGCGATAGGTGAAATGTTGTGAAAGCACACAAAACGGCATGAACAAGCCAAATACTGCGTGTTGTACCGTTACAAGTGCGAAACTGCTATGTTGTGATATTCTCGTTAAAGCGCATGCAAGCATCGTGAAACCTTAAAGAACGACGTCATTTAGCGAGATACAGCGTTCTGTACTGCAATAAGTTGGTGAAAAACTGTGAGGTTATGCAAATATCCTAATTGTGAACGAAACAGTGTAATAGAGCGTTTTTTATAGCAAGTGCGAATGTTAGGTTAGGTTAAGATATGAACCGTCGTAAAACCGCATTAAACAATGTCACTTAGTGAGATGCAGTGTTTTTCACCATTACAAGTCGGGAACTGCGATATCTAAAGTGAAAGCGCTTGCAAACGTCGTTAGGTTAGGTTAGGTTAGGTTAGGTTAGGTTACGTTAGGTTAGGTTAGGTTAGGTTTGGTTAGGTTAGGTTAGGTTTGGTTAGGGATGTTAGGTTAGGTTGGGTTAGGTAAGGTTAGGTTAGGTTAAGATATGAACCGCGCTAAAACCGCATTAAACAATGTCACTTAGTGAGATGCTGTGTTTTTCACCATTACAAGTCGGGAACTGCGATATCTAATGTGAAAGCGCATGAAACCGTCGTAATCTTGTAGAAAACATTGTAAAGTAGCGAATAAAACGTTTTCTAACGATAGAAGTGCGAAGGTTCGGTTAGTTTGAGCTAGGTAGCGTCGTGAAACCACCAAAAACGATGTCATCTAACGAGATAGTGTTGTTTTATTGCGAGTACGAAACTGCGATAGGTGAAATATTGGGAAAGCACACAAAATGGCATGAACTAGCCAGATACTGCGTCTTGTGCCGTTACAAGTGCGAAACTGCTTTATTGTGATATTCTCGTTAAAGCGCATGCAAGTATCTTGAAACCTTAAAGAACGATGTCATTTAGCGAGATACAGCGTTCTGTACTGTAATAAGTTGGTGAGAAACTGTGAGGTCAAGCAAATATCGTAATTGTGAACGAAACAGTGTAATTGAGCGTATCTAGATACAAGTGCGAATGTTAGGTTAGGTTGAGATATCAACCGTCGTAAAACCGCATTAAACAATGTCACTTAGTGAGATGTAGTGTTTTTCAACATTACAAGTCGGGAACTACGATATCTAATGTGAAAGCGCATGAAACCGTCGTAATCTTGTAGAAAACATTGTAAAGTTGCGAGTAAAACGTTTTCTAACGATAGAAGTGCGAAGGTTAGCTTGAGTTAGGTTAGTTTAAGCTATGTAGCGTCGTGAGACCACCAAAAAGAACGTCATCTAACGAGATAGTGTTGTTTTATTGCGAGTACGAAACTGCGATAGGTAAAATGTTGTGAAAGCACACAAAACGGCATGAACAAGCCAAATACTGCGTGTTGTACCGTTACAAGTGCGAAACTGCTATGTTGTGACATTCTCGGTAAAGCGCATGCAAGTATCGTGAAACCTTAAAGAACGATGTCATTTAGCGAGATACAGCGTTCTGTACTGTAATAAGTTGGTGAGAAACTGTGAGGTCAAGCAAATATCGTAATTGTGAACGAAACAGTGTAATTGAGCGTCTTTAGATACAAGTGTGAATGTTAGGTTAGGTTCACATATCAACCATCGTAAAACCGCATTAAACAATGTCACTTAGTGAGATGTAGTGTTTTTCAACATTACAAGTCGGGAACTACGATATCTAATGTGAAAGCGCATGAAACCGTCGTAATCTTGTAGAAAACATTGTAAAGTTGCGAGTAAAACGTTTTCTAACGATAGAAGTGCGAAGGTTAGGTTAGGTTAGGTTAGTTTAAGCTAGGTAGCGTCATGAAACTACCAAAAACGACGTCATCTAATGAGATAGTGTTGTTTTATTGCGAGTATTAAACTGCGATAGGTGAAATGTTGTGAAAGCACACAAAACGGCATGAACAAGCCAAATACTGCGTGTTCTACCGTTACAAGTGCGAAACTGCTATATTGTGATATTCTCGTTAAAGCGCATGCAAGCATCGTGAAACCTTAAAGAACAATGTCATTTAGCGAGATACAGCGTTCTGTACTGCAATAAGTTGGTGAAAAACTGTGAGATAATGCAAATATCGTAATTGTGAACGAGACAGTGTAATAGAGCGTTTTTCAATACAAGTACGAATGTTAGGTTAGGTTAAGATATGAACCGTCGTAAAACCGCATTAAACAATGTCACTAAGTGAGATGCAGTGTTTTTCACCATTACAAGTCGGGAACTGCGATATCTAATGTGAAAGCGCTTGCAAACGTCGTTAGGTTAGGTTAGGTTAGGTTAGGTTAGGTTAGGTTAGGTTAGGTTTGGTTAGGGATGTTAGGTTAGGTTGGGTTAGGTAAGGTTAGGTTAGGTTAAGATATGAACCGCGCTAAAACCGCATTAAACAATGTCACTTAGTGAGATGCTGTGTTTTTCACCATTACAAGTCGGGAACTGCGATATCTAATGTGAAAGCGCATGAAACCGTCGTAATCTTGTAGAAAACATTGTAGAGTAGCGAATAAAACGTTTTCTAACGATAGAAGTGCGAAGGTTCGGTTAGTTTGAGCTAGGTAGCGTCGTGAAACCACCAAAAACGATGTCATCTAACGAGATAGTGTTGTTTTATTGCGAGTACGAAACTGCGATAGGTGAAATATTGGGAAAGCACACAAAATGGCATGAACTAGCCAGATACTGCGTCTTGTGCCGTTACAAGTGCGAAACTGCTTTATTGTGATATTCTCGTTAAAGCGCATGCAAGTATCGTGAAACCTTGAAGAACGATGTCATTTAGCGAGATACAGCGTTCTGTACTGTAATAAGTTGGTGAGAAACTGTGAGGTCAAGCAAATATCGTAATTGTGAACGAAACAGTGTAATTGAGCGTATTTAGATACAAGTTCGAATGTTAGGTTAGGTTGAGATATCAACCGTCGTAAAACCGCATTAAACAATGTCACTTAGTGAGATGTAGTGTTTTTCAACATTACAAGTCGGGAACTACGATATCTAATGTGAAAGCGCATGAAACCGTCGTAATCTTGTAGAAAACATTGTAAAGTTGCGAGTAAAACGTTTTCTAACGATAGAAGTGCGAAGGTTAGCTTGAGTTATGTTAGTTTAAGCTATGTAGCGTCGTGAGACCACCAAAAAGGACGTTATCTAACGAGATAGTGTTGTTTTATTGCATGTACGAAACTGCAATAGGTGAAATGTTGTGAAAGTACACAAAACGGCTTGAACAAGCCAGATACTGCGTGTCGTACCGTTACAAGTGCGAAACTGCTATAATGTGATATTCTCGTTAAAGCGCATGCAAGCATCGTGAAACCTTAAAGAACGATGTCATTTAGCGAGATACAGCGTTCTGTACTGCAATAAGTTGGTGAAAAACTGTGAGGTTATGCAAATATCGTAATTGTGAACGAAACAGTGTAATAGAGCGTTTTTCAATACAAGTACGAATGTTAGGTTAGGTTAAGATATGAACCGTCGTAAAACCGCATTAAACAATGTCACTTAGTGAGATGCAGTGTTTTTCACCATTACAAGTCGGGAACTGCGATATCTAATGTGAAAGCGCTTGCAAACGTCGTTAGGTAAGGTTAGGTTAGGTTAGGTAAGGTTAGGTTAGGTTTGGTTACATTAGGTTAGGTTAGGTTAAGTTAGATTAGGTTAGGTTGGGTTGAGTTGGGTTAGGTTAGGTTAGGTTAGGTTAGGTTGGGTTAGGTTAGGTTAGGTTAGGTTACGTTAGGTTAGGTTAGGTTACGTTAGGTTAGGTTAGGTTAGGTTACGTTAGGTTAGGTTAGGTTAGGTAAGGATAATTTGGTTAGGTTAGGTAAGGTTAGGTTAGGTTAGGTTAGGTTGGGTTGGGTGTTGTTGGGTTGGGTTGGGTTGGGTTGGGTTAGGTTGGGTTAGGTTAGGTTAGGTTACGTTAGGTTAGGTTAGGTTACGTTAGGTTATGTTAGGTTAGGTTAGGTTACGTTAGGTTAGGTTAGGTCAGGTAAGGTTAGGTTACGTTAGAATAGGTTAGGTTAGGTTACGTTAGGTTAGGTTAGGTTAGGTTAGGTTTGGTTAGGTTAGGTTAGGTTAGCTTAGGTTAGGTTAGGTTGGGTTGGGTTGGGTTGGGTTAGGTTGGGTTAGGTTAGGTTAGGTTAGGTTAGGTTGGGTTAGGTTAGTTTAGGTTAAGTTAGGTTAGGTTAGGTTGGGTTGGGTTGGGTTGGGTTAGGTTAGGTTAGGTAAGGTTAGGTTAGGTTAGGTTAGGTTACGTTAGGTTAAGGTATGAACCGTCGTAAAACCGCATTAAACAATGTCACTTAGTGAGATGCAGTGTTTTTCACCTTTACAAGTTGGGAACTGTGATATCTAATGTGAAAGCGCTTGAAACCGTCATAATGTTGTAGAAAGCAATGTAAAGTAGCGAGTAAAACGTTTTCTAACGATAGAAGTGCGAAGGTTATGTTAGGTTGAGTTATGTTAGTTTAAGCTAGGTAGCGTCGTGCAACTACCAAAAACAACGTCATCTAACGAGATAGTGTTGTTTTATTGCGAGTACGAAACTGCGATAGGTTAAATGTTGTGAAAGCACAAAAAACGGCATGAACAAGCCAAATACTGCGTGTTGTACCGTTACAAGTGCGAAACTGCTATGTTGTGATATTCTCGTTAAAGCGCATGCAAGCATCGTGAAACCTTAAAGAACGATGTCATTTAGCGAGATACAGCGTTCTGTACTGCAATAAGTTGGTGAAAAACTGTGAGGTTATGCAAATATCCTAATTGTGAACGAAACAGTGTAATAGAGCGTTTTTTAATACAAGTGCGAATGTTAGGTTAGGTTAAGATATGAACCGTCGTAAAACCGCATTAAACAATGTCACTTAGTGAGATGCAGTGTTTTTCACCATTACAAGTCGGGAACTGCGATATCTAATGTGAAAGCGCTTGCAAACGTCGTTGGGTTAGGTTAGGTTTGGTTAGGTTAGGTTAGGTTAGGTTACGTTAGGTTAGGTTAGGTTTGGTTAGGTTACGTTAGGTAAGGTTTGGTTAGGTTAGGTTAGTTTAGGTTGGGTTAGGTAAGGTTAGGTTAGGTTAAGATATGAACCGCGCTAAAACCGCATTAAACAATGTCACTTAGTGAGATGCTGTGTTTTTCACCATTACAAGTCGGGAACTGCGATATCTAATGTGAAAGCGCATGAAACCGTCGTAATCTTGTAGAAAACATTGTAGAGTAGCGAATAAAACGTTTTCTAACGATAGAAGTGCGAAGGTTCGGTTAGTTTGAGCTAGGTAGCGTCGTGAAACCACCAAAAACGATGTCATCTAACGAGATAGTGTTGTTTTATTGCGAGTACGAAACTGCGATAGGTGAAATATTGGGAAAGCACACAAAATGGCATGAACTAGCCAGATACTGCGTCTTGTGCCGTTACAAGTGCGAAACTGCTTTATTGTGATATTCTCGTTAAAGCGCATGCAAGTATCGTGAAACCTTGAAGAACGATGTCTTTTAGCGAGATACAGCGTTCTGTACTGTAATAAGTTGGTGAGAAACTGTGAGGTCAAGCAAATATCGTAATTGTGAACGAAACAGTGTAATTGAGCGTATTTAGATACAAGTTCGAATGTTAGGTTAGGTTGAGATATCAACCGTCGTAAAACCGCATTAAACAATGTCACTTAGTGAGATGTAGTGTTTTTCAACATTACAAGTCGGGAACTACGATATCTAATGTGAAAGCGCATGAAACCGTCGTAATGTTGTAGAAAGCAATGTAAAGTAGCGAGTAAAACGTTTTCTAACGATAGAAGTGCGAAGGTTATGTTAAGTTGAGTTATGTTAGTTTAAGCTAGGTGGCGTCGTGAAACCACCAAAAACGACGTCATCTAACGAGATAGTGTTGTTTTATTGCGAGTACGAAACTGCGATAGGTAAAATGTTGTGAAAGCACACAAAACGGCATGAACAAGCCAAATACTGCGTGTTGTACCGTTACAAGTGCGAAACTGCTATGTTGTGACATTCTCGGTAAAGCGCATGCAAGAATCGTGAAACCTTAAAGAACGATGTCATTTAGCGAGATACAGCGTTCTGTACTGTAATAAGTTGGTGAGAAACTGTGAGGTCAAGCAAATATTGTAATTGTGAACGAAACCGTGTAAATGAGCGTCTTTAGATACAAGTGCGAATGTTAGGTTAGGTTGACATATCAACCGTCGTAAAACCGCATTAAACAATGTCACTTAGTGAGATGTAGTGTTTTTCAACATTACAAGTCGGGAACTACGATATCTAATGTGAAAGCGCATGAAACCATCGTAATCTTGTAGAAAACATTGTAAAGTTGCGAGTAAAACGTTTTCTAACGATAGAAGTGCGAAGGTTAGGTTAGGTTAGGTTAGTTTAAGCTAGGTAGCGTCGTGAAACTACCAAAAACGACGTCATCTAACGATATAGTGTTGTTTTATAGCGAGTATTAAACTGCGATAGGTGAAATGTTGTGAAAGCACACAAAACGGCATGAACAAGCCAAATACTGCGTGTTCTACCGTTACAAGTGCGAAACTGCTATATTGTGATATTCTCGTTAAAGCGCATGCAAGCATCGTGAAACCTTAAAGAAATATGTCATTTAGCGAGATACAACGTTCTGTACTGCAATAAGTTGGTGAAAAACTGTGAGGTTATGCAAACATCGTAATTGTGAACAAAACAGTGTAATAAAGCGTTTTTAGATACAAGTGCGAATGTTAGGTTAGGTTAAGATATGAACCGTCGTAAAACCGCATTAAACAATGTCAATTAGTGAGATGCAGTGTTTTTCACCATTAAAAGTCGGGAACTGCGATATCTAATGTGAAAGCGCTTGCAACCGTCGTTAGGTTAGGTTAGGTTAGGTTTTGTTAGGTTAGGTTAGGTTAGGTTAGATTAGGTTAGGTTGGGTTGAGTTGGGTTAGGTTAGGTTAGGTTAGGTTAGGTTGGGTTAGGTTAGGTTAGGTTAGGTTAGGTTACGTTAGGTTAGGTTAGGTTAGGTTAGGTTACGTTAGGTTAGGTTAGGTTAGGTAAGGATAATTTGGTTAGGTTAGGTAAGGTTAGGTTAGGTTAGGTTGGGTTGGGTGTTGTTGGGTTGGGTGTTGTTGGGTTGGGTTGGGTTGGGTTAGGCTGGGTTAGGTTAGGTTAGGTTACGTTAGGTTAGGTTAGGTTAGGTTAGGTTACGTTAGGTTATGTTAGGTTAGGTTAGGTTACGTTAGGTTAGGTTAGGTCAGGTAAGGTTAGGTTACGTTAGAATAGGTTAGGTTAGGTTAGGTTACGTTAGGTTAGGTTAAGTTAGGTTAGGTTAGGTTTGGTTAGGTTTGGTTTGGTTAGCTTAGGTTAGGTTAGGTTGGGTTGGGTTGGGTTAGGTTAGGTTAGGTTAGGTTAGGTTGGGTTAGGTTAGTTTAGGTTAGGTTAGGTTAGGTTAGGTTGGGTTGGGTTGGGTTAGGTTAGGTTAGGTTAGGTTTGGTAAGGTTAGGTTAGGTTAGGTTACGTTAGGTTAAGGTATGAACCGTCGTAAAACCGCATTAAACAATGTCACTTAGTGAGATGCAGTGTTTTTCACCTTTACAAGTTGGGAACTGTGATATCTAATGTGAAAGCGCTTGAAACCGTCGTAATGTTGTAGAAAGCAATGTAAAGTAGCGAGTAAAACGTTTTCTAACGATAGAAGTGCGAAGGTTATGTTAGGTTGAGTTATGTTAGTTTAAGCTAGGTAGCGTCGTGAAACTACCAAAAACAACGTCATCTAACGAGATAGTGTTGTTTTATTGCGAGTACGAAACTGCGATAGGTGAAATGTTGTGAAAGCACACAAAACGGCATGAACAAGCCAAATACTGCGTGTTGTACCGTTACAAGTGCGAAACTGCTATGTTGTGATATTCTCGTTAAAGCGCATGCAAGCATCGTGAAACCTTAAAGAACGACGTCATTTAGCGAGATACAGCGTTCTGTACTGCAATAAGTTGGTGAAAAACTGTGAGGTTATGCAAATATCCTAATTGTGAACGAAACAGTGTAATAGAGCGTTTTTTATAGCAAGTGCGAATGTTAGGTTAGGTTAAGATATGAACCGTCGTAAAACCGCATTAAACAATGTCACTTAGTGAGATGCAGTGTTTTTCACCATTACAAGTCGGGAACTGCGATATCTAAAGTGAAAGCGCTTGCAAACGTCGTTAGGTTAGGTTAGGTTAGGTTAGGTTAGGTTACGTTAGGTTAGGTTAGGTTAGGTTTGGTTAGGTTAGGTTAGGTTTGGTTAGGGATGTTAGGTTAGGTTGGGTTAGGTAAGGTTAGGTTAGGTTAAGATATGAACCGCGCTAAAACCGCATTAAACAATGTCACTTAGTGAGATGCTGTGTTTTTCACCATTACAAGTCGGGAACTGCGATATCTAATGTGAAAGCGCATGAAACCGTCGTAATCTTGTAGAAAACATTGTAGAGTAGCGAATAAAACGTTTTCTAACGATAGAAGTGCGAAGGTTCGGTTAGTTTGAGCTAGGTAGCGTCGTGAAACCACCAAAAACGATGTCATCTAACGAGATAGTGTTGTTTTATTGCGAGTACGAAACTGCGATAGGTGAAATATTGGGAAAGCACACAAAATGGCATGAACTAGCCAGATACTGCGTCTTGTGCCGTTACAAGTGCGAAACTGCTTTATTGTGATATTCTCGTTAAAGCGCATGCAAGTATCGTGAAACCTTGAAGAACGATGTCATTTAGCGAGATACAGCGTTCTGTACTGTAATAAGTTGGTGAGAAACTGTGAGGTCAAGCAAATATCGTAATTGTGAACGAAACAGTGTAATTGAGCGTATTTAGATACAAGTTCGAATGTTAGGTTAGGTTGAGATATCAACCGTCGTAAAACCGCATTAAACAATGTCACTTAGTGAGATGTAGTGTTTTTCAACATTACAAGTCGGGAACTACGATATCTAATGTGAAAGCGCATGAAACCGTCGTAATCTTGTAGAAAACATTGTAAAGTTGCGAGTAAAACGTTTTCTAACGATAGAAGTGCGAAGGTTAGCTTGAGTTATGTTAGTTTAAGCTATGTAGCGTCGTGAGACCACCAAAAAGGACGTCATCTAACGAGATAGTGTTGTTTTATTGCATGTACGAAACTGCAATAGGTGAAATGTTGTGAAAGTACACAAAACGGCTTGAACAAGCCAGATACTGCGTGTTGTACCGTTACAAGTGCGAAACTGCTATAATGTGATATTCTCGTTAAAGCGCATGCAAGCATCGTGAAACCTTAAAGAACGATGTCATTTAGCGAGATACAGCGTTCTGTACTGCAATAAGTTGGTGAAAAACTGTGAGGTTATGCAAATATCGTAATTGTGAACGAAACAGTGTAATAGAGCGTTTTTCAATACAAGTACGAATGTTAGGTTAGGTTAAGATATGAACCGTCGTAAAACCGCATTAAACAATGTCACTTAGTGAGATGCAGTGTTTTTCACCATTACAAGTCGGGAACTGCGATATCTAATGTGAAAGCGCTTGCAAACGTCGTTAGGTAAGGTTAGGTTAGGTTAGGTAAGGTTAGGTTAGGTTTGGTTACATTAGGTTAGGTTAGGTTAAGTTAGATTAGGTTAGGTTGGGTTGAGTTGGGTTAGGTTAGGTTAGGTTAGGTTAGGTTGGGTTAGGTTAGGTTAGGTTAGGTTACGTTAGGTTAGGTTAGGTTACGTTAGGTTAGGTTAGGTTAGGTTACGTTAGGTTAGGTTAGGTTAGGTTTGGTTAGGTTAGGTTAGGTTAGCTTAGGTTAGGTTAGGTTGGGTTGGGTTGGGTTGGGTTAGGTTGGGTTAGGTTAGGTTAGGTTAGGTTAGGTTGGGTTAGGTTAGTTTAGGTTAAGTTAGGTTAGGTTAGGTTGGGTTGGGTTGGGTTGGGTTAGGTTAGGTTAGGTAAGGTTAGGTTAGGTTAGGTTAGGTTACGTTAGGTTAAGGTATGAACCGTCGTAAAACCGCATTAAACAATGTCACTTAGTGAGATGCAGTGTTTTTCACCTTTACAAGTTGGGAACTGTGATATCTAATGTGAAAGCGCTTGAAACCGTCATAATGTTGTAGAAAGCAATGTAAACTAGCGAGTAAAACGTTTTCTAACGATAGAAGTGCGAAGGTTATGTTAGGTTGAGTTATGTTAGTTTAAGCTAGGTAGCGTCGTGCAACTACCAAAAACAACGTCATCTAACGAGATAGTGTTGTTTTATTGCGAGTACGAAACTGCGATAGGTTAAATGTTGTGAAAGCACAAAAAACGGCATGAACAAGCCAAATACTGCGTGTTGTACCGTTACAAGTGCGAAACTGCTATGTTGTGATATTCTCGTTAAAGCGCATGCAAGCATCGTGAAACCTTAAAGAACGATGTCATTTAGCGAGATACAGCGTTCTGTACTGCAATAAGTTGGTGAAAAACTGTGAGGTTATGCAAATATCCTAATTGTGAACGAAACAGTGTAATAGAGCGTTTTTTAATACAAGTGCGAATGTTAGGTTAGGTTAAGATATGAACCGTCGTAAAACCGCATTAAACAATGTCACTTAGTGAGATGCAGTGTTTTTCACCATTACAAGTCGGGAACTGCGATATCTAATGTGAAAGCGCTTGCAAACGTCGTTGGGTTAGGTTAGGTTTGGTTAGGTTAGGTTAGGTTAGGTTACGTTAGGTTAGGTTAGGTTTGGTTTGGTTACGTTAGGTAAGGTTTGGTTAGGTTAGGTTAGTTTAGGTTGGGTTAGGTAAGGTTAGGTTAGGTTAAGATATGAACCGCGCTAAAACCGCATTAAACAATGTCACTTAGTGAGATGCTGTGTTTTTCACCATTACAAGTCGGGAACTGCGATATCTAATGTGAAAGCGCATGAAACCGTCGTAATCTTGTAGAAAACATTGTAGAGTAGCGAATAAAACGTTTTCTAACGATAGAAGTGCGAAGGTTCGGTTAGTTTGAGCTAGGTAGCGTCGTGAAACCACCAAAAACGATGTCATCTAACGAGATAGTGTTGTTTTATTGCGAGTACGAAACTGCGATAGGTGAAATATTGGGAAAGCACACAAAATGGCATGAACTAGCCAGATACTGCGTCTTGTGCCGTTACAAGTGCGAAACTGCTTTATTGTGATATTCTCGTTAAAGCGCATGCAAGTATCGTGAAACCTTGAAGAACGATGTCTTTTAGCGAGATACAGCGTTCTGTACTGTAATAAGTTGGTGAGAAACTGTGAGGTCAAGCAAATATCGTAATTGTGAACGAAACAGTGTAATTGAGCGTATTTAGATACAAGTTCGAATGTTAGGTTAGGTTGAGATATCAACCGTCGTAAAACCGCATTAAACAATGTCACTTAGTGAGATGTAGTGTTTTTCAACATTACAAGTCGGGAACTACGATATCTAATGTGAAAGCGCATGAAACCGTCGTAATGTTGTAGAAAGCAATGTAAAGTAGCGAGTAAAACGTTTTCTAACGATAGAAGTGCGAAGGTTATGTTAGGTTGAGTTATGTTAGTTTAAGCTAGGTGGCGTCGTGAAACCACCAAAAACGACGTCATCTAACGAGATAGTGTTGTTTTATTGCGAGTACGAAACTGCGATAGGTAAAATGTTGTGAAAGCACACAAAACGGCATGAACAAGCCAAATACTGCGTGTTGTACCGTTACAAGTGCGAAACTGCTATGTTGTGACATTCTCGGTAAAGCGCATGCAAGAATCGTGAAACCTTAAAGAACGATGTCATTTAGCGAGATACAGCGTTCTGTACTGTAATAAGTTGGTGAGAAACTGTGAGGTCAAGCAAATATTGTAATTGTGAACGAAACAGTGTAAATGAGCGTCTTTAGATACAAGTGCGAATGTTAGGTTAGGTTGACATATCAACCGTCGTAAAACCGCATTAAACAATGTCACTTAGTGAGATGTAGTGTTTTTCAACATTACAAGTCGGGAACTACGATATCTAATGTGAAAGCGCATGAAACCGTCGTAATCTTGTAGAAAACATTGTAAAGTTGCGAGTAAAACGTTTTCTAACGATAGAAGTGCGAAGTTTAGGTTAGGTTAGGTTAGTTTAAGCTAGGTAGCGTCGTGAAACTACCAAAAACGACGTCATCTAACGAGATAGTGTTGTTTTATAGCGAGTATTAAACTGCGATAGGTGAAATGTGAAAGCACACAAAACGGCATGAACAAGCCAAATACTGCGTGTTCTACCGTTACAAGTGCGAAAGTGCTATATTGTGATACTCTCGTTAAAGCGCAAGCAAGCATCGTGAAACCTTAAAGAACAATGTCATTTAGCGAGAGACAGCGTTCTGTACTGCAATAAGTTGGTGAAAAACTGTGAGGTCATGCAAATATCGTAATTGTGAACGAAACAGTGTAATAGAGCGTTTTTCAATACAAGTACGAATGTTAGGTTAGGTTAAGATATGAACCGTCGTAAAACCGCATTAAACAATGTCACTTAGTGAGATGCAGTGTTTTTCACCATTACAAGTCGGGAACTGCGATATCTAATGTGAAAGCGCTTGCAAACGTCGTTAGGTTAGGTTAGGTTAGGTTAGGTTAGGTTAGGTTAGGTTAGGTTAGGTTAGGTTAGGTTACATTAGTTAGGTTTGGTTAGGTTAGGTTAGGTTATGTTAGGTTAGGTTGGGTTAGGTTAGGTTAGGTTACGTTAGGTTAAGGTATGAACCGTCGTAAAACCGCAATAAACAATGTCACTTAGTGAGATGCAGTGTTTTTCACCTTTACAAGTTGGGAACTGCGATATCTAATGTGAGAGCGCTTGAAACCGTCGTAATGTTGTAGAAAGCAATGTAAAGTAGCGAGTAAAACGTTTTCTAACGATAGAAGTGCGAAGGTTAGGTTAGGTTAGGTTAGTTTAAGCTAGGTAGCGTCGTGAAACTACCAAAAACGACGTCATCTAACGAGATAGTGTTGTTTTATTGCGAGTATTAAACTGCGATAGGTGAAATGTTGTGAAAGCACACAAAACGGCATGAACAAGCCAAATACTGCGTGTTCTACCGTTACAAGTGCGAAACTGCTATATTGTGATATTCTCGTTAAAGCGCATGCAAGCATCGTGAAACCTAAAAGAACAATGTCATTTAGCGAGATACAGCGTTCTGTACTGCAATAAGTTGGTGAAAAACTGTGAGGTTATGCAAATATCGTAATGGTGAACGAAACAGTGTAATAGAGCGTTTTTCAATACAAGTACGAATGTTAGGTTAGGTTAAGATATGAACCGTCGTAAAACCGCATTAAACAATGTCACTTAGTGAGATGCAGTGTTTTTCACCATTACAAGTCGGGAACTGCGATATCCAATGTGAAAGCGCTTGCAAACGTCGTTAGATAAGGTTAGGTTAGGTTAGGTAAGGTTAGGTTAGGTTTGGTTAGGTTAGTTTAGGTTAGGTTAGGTTAGGTTAGATTAGGTTAGGTTGGGTTGAGTTGGGTTAGGTTAGGTTGGGTTAGGTTAGGTTAGGTTGGGTTAGGTTAGGTTAGGTTAGGTTACGTTAGGTTAGGTTAGGTTACGTTAGGTTAGGTTAGGTTAGGTTACGTTAGGTTAGGTTAGGTTAGGTAAGGATAATTTGGTTAGGTTAGGTAAGGTTAGGTTAGGTTAGGTTAGGTTGGGTTGGGTGTTGTTGGGTTGGGTTGGGTTGGGTTAGGTTGGGTTAGGTTAGGTTAGGTTACGTTAGGTTAGGTTAGGTTAGGTTACGTTAGGTTATGTTAGGTTAGGTTAGGTTACGTTAGGTTAGGTTAGGTCAGGTAAGGTTAGGTTACGTTAGAATAGGTTAGGTTAGGTTACGTTAGGTTAGGTTAAGTTAGGTTAGGTTAGGTTTGGTTAGGTTAGGTTAGGTTAGCTTAGGTTAGGTTAGGTTGGGTTGGGTTGGGTTAGGTTGGGTTAGGTTAGGTTAGGTTAGGTTAGGTTGGGTTAGGTTAGTTTAGGTTAGGTTAGGTTAGGTTAGGTTGGGTTGGGTTGGGTTAGGTTAGGTTAGGTAAGGTTAGGTTAGGTTAGGTTAGGTTACGTTAGGTTAAGGTATGAACCGTCGTAAAACCGCATGAAACAATGTCACTTAGTGAGATGCAGTGTTTTTCATCTTTACAAGTTGGGAACTGCGATATCTAATGTGAAAGCGCATGAAACCGTCGTAATCTTGTAGAAAACATTGTAAAGTTGCGAGTAAAACGTTTTCTAACGATATAAGTGCGAAGGTTAGGTTAGGTTAGGTTAGTTTAAGCTAGGTAGCGTCGTGAAACTAACAAAAACGACGTCATCTAACGAGATAGTGTTGTTTTATTGCGAGTACGAAACTGCGATAGGTGAATTATTGGGAAAGCACACAAAATGGCATGAACTAGCCAGATACTGCGTCTTGTGCCGTTACAAGTGAGAAACTGCTTTATTGTGATATTCTCGTTAAAGCGCATGCAAGTATCGTGAAACCTTAAAGAACGATGTCATTTAGCGAGATACAGCGTTCTGTACTGTAATAAGTTGGTGAGAAACTGTGAGGTCAAGCAAATATCGTAATTGTGAACGAAACAGTGTAATTGAGCGTATTTAGATACAAGTGCGAATGTTAGGTTAGGTTGAGATATCAACCGTCGTAAAACCGCATTAAACAATGTCACTTAGTGAGATGTAGTGTTTTTCAACATTACAAGTCGGGAACTACGATATCTAATGTGAAAGCGCATGAAACCGTCGTAATCTTGTAGAAAACATTGTAAAGTTGCGAGTAAAACGTTTTCTAACGATAGAAGTGCGAAGGTTAGCTTGAGTTATGTTAGTTTAAGCTATGTAGCGTCGTGAGACCACCAAAAAGGACGTCATCTAACGAGATAGTGTTGTTTTATTGCATGCACGTAACTGCAATAGGTGAAATTTTGTGAAAGTACACAAAACGGCTTGAACAAGCCAGATACTGCGTGTTGTACCGTTACAAGTGCGAAACTGCTATAATGTGATATTCTTGTTAAAGCGCATGCAAGCATCGTGAAACCTTAAAGAACGATGTCCTTTAGCGAGATACAGCGTTCTGTACTGCAATAAGTTGGTGAAAAACTGTGAGGTTATGCAAATATCCTAATTGTGAACGAAGCAGTGTAATAGAGTGTTTTTCAATACAAGTACGAATGTTAGGTTAGGTTAAGATATGAACCGTCGTAAAACCGCATTAAACAATGTCACTTAGTGAGATGCAGTGTTTTTCACCATTACAAGTCGGGAACTGCGATATCTAATGTGAAAGCGCTTGCAAACGTCGTTAGGTTAGGTTAGGTTAGGTTAGGTTAGGTTACGTTAGGTTAGGTTTGGTTAGGTTAGGTTAGGTTAGGTTAGGTTAGGTTAGGTTGGGTTAGGTTAGGTTAAGATATGAACCGCGCTAAAACCGCATTAAACAATGTCACTTAGTGAGATGCAGTGTTTTTCACCTTTACAAGTTGGGAACTGCGATATCTAATGTGAAAGCGCTTGAAACCGTCGTAATGTTGTAGAAAGCAATGTAAAGTAGCGAGTAAAACGTTTTCTCACGATAGAAGTGCGAAGGTTATGTTAGGTTGAGTTATGTTAGTTTAAGCTAGGTAGCGTCGTGAAACCACCAAAAACGACGTCATCTAACGAGATAGTGTTGTTTTATTGCGAGTACGAAACTGCGATAGGTAAAATGTTGTGAAAGCACACAAAACGGCATGAACAAGCCAAATACTGCGTGTTGTACCGTTACAAGTGCGAAACTGCTATGTTGTGACATTCTCGGTAAAGCGCATGCAAGTATCGTGAAACCTTAAAGAACGATGTCATTTAGCGAGATACAGCGTTCTGTACTGTAATAAGTTGGTGAGAAACTGTGAGGTCAAGCAAATATCGTAATTGTGAACGAAACAGTGTAATTGAGCGTCTTTAGATACAAGTGCGAATGTTAGGTTAGGTTGACATATCAACCATCGTAAAACCGCATTAAACAATGTCACTTAGTGAGATGTAGTGTTTTTCAACATTACAAGTCGGGAACTACGATATCTAATGTGAAAGCGCATGAAACCATCGTAATCTTGTAGAAAACATTGTAAAGTTGCGAGTAAAACGTTTTCTAACGATAGAAGTGCGAAGGTTAGGTTAGGTTAGGTTAGTTTAGGCTAGGTAGCGTCGTGAAACTACCAAAAACGACGTCGTCTAAAGAGATAGTGTTGTTTTATGGCGAGTATTAAACTGCGATAGGTGAAATGTTGTGAAAGCACACAAAACGGCATGAACAAGCCAAATACTGCGTGTTCTACCGTTACAAGTGCGAAACTGCTATATTGTGATATTCTCGTTAAAGCGCATGCAAGCATCGTGAAACCTTAAAGAACAATGTCATTTAGCGAGATACAGCGTTCTGTACTGCAATAAAATGGTGAAAAACTGTGAGGTTATGCAAATATCGTAATTGTGAACGAAACAGTGTAATAGAGCGTTTTTCAATACAAGTACGAATGTTAGGTTAGGTTAAGATATGAACCGTCGAAAACCGCACTAAACAATGTCACTTAGTGAGATGCAGTGTTTTTCACCATTACAAGTCGGGAACTGCGATATCTAATGTGAAAGCGCTTGCAAACGTCGTTAGGTTAGGTTAGGTTAGGTTAGGTTAGGTTACGTTAGGTTAGGTTTGGTTAGGTTAGGTTAGGTTAGGTTAGGTTAGGTTAGGTTGGGTTAGGTTAGGTTAGGTTACGTTAGGTTAAGGTATGAACCGTCGTAAAACCGCAATAAACAATGTCACTTAGTGAGATGCAGTGTTTTTCACCTTTACAAGTTGGGAACTGCGATATCTAATGTGAAAGCGCTTGAAACCGTCGTAATGTTGTAGAAAGCAATGTAAAGTAGCGAGTAAAACGTTTTCTAACGATAGAAGTGCGAAGGTTATGTTAGGTTATGTTAGTTTAAGCTAGGTAGCGTCGTGAAACCACCAAAAACGACGTCATCTAACGAGATAGTGTTGTTTTATTGCGTGTACGAAACTGCGATAGGTAAAATGTTGTGAAAGCACACAAAACGGCATGAACAAGCCAAATACTGCGTGTTGTACCGTTACAAGTGCGAAACTGCTATGTTTTGACATTCTCGGTAAAGCGCATGCAAGTATCGTGAAACCTTAAAGAACGATGTCATTTAGCGAGATACAGCGTTCTGTACTGTAATAAGTTGGTGAGAAACTGTGAGGTCAAGCAAATATCGTAATTGTGAACGAAACAGTGTAATTGAGCGTCTTTAGATACAAGTGCGAATGTTAGGTTAGGTTGACATATCAACCGTCGTAAAACCGCATTAAACAATGTCACTTAGTGAGATGTAGTGTTTTTCAACATTACAAGTCGGGAACTACGATATCTAATGTGAAAGCGCATGAAACCATCGTAATCTTGTAGAAAACATTGTAAAGTTGCGAGTAAAACGTTTTCTAACGATAGAAGTGCGAAGGTTAGGTTAGGTTAGGTTAGTTTAAGCTAGGTAGCGTCGTGAAACTACCAAAAACGACGTCATCTAACGATATAGTGTTGTTTTATAGCGAGTATTAAACTGCGATAGGTGAAATGTTGTGAAAGCACACAAAACGGCATGAACAAGCCAAATACTGCGTGTTCTACCGTTACAAGTGCGAAACTGCTATATTGTGATATTCTCGTTAAAGCGCATGCAAGCATCGTGAAACCTTAAAGAAATATGTCATTTAGCGAGATACAACGTTCTGTACTGCAATAAGTTGGTGAAAAACTGTGAGGTTATGCAAACATCGTAATTGTGAACAAAACAGTGTAATAAAGCGTTTTTAGATACAAGTGCGAATGTTAGGTTAGGTTAAGATATGAACCGTCGTAAAACCGCATTAAACAATGTCAATTAGTGAGATGCAGTGTTTTTCACCATTAAAAGTCGGGAACTGCGATATCTAATGTGAAAGCGCTTGCAACCGTCGTTAGGTTAGGTTAGGTTAGGTTTTGTTAGGTTAGGTTAGGTTAGGTTAGATTAGGTTAGGTTGGGTTGAGTTGGGTTAGGTTAGGTTAGGTTAGCTTAGGTTGGGTTAGGTTAGGTTAGGTTACGTTAGGTTAGGTTAGGTTTGGTTAGGTTACGTTAGGTTAGGTTAGGTTAGGTAAGGATAATTTGGTTAGGTTAGGTAAGGTTAGGTTAGGTTAGGTTGGGTTGGGTGTTGTTGGGTTGGGTGTTGTTGGGTTGGGTTGGGTTGGGTTAGGCTGGGTTAGGTTAGGTTAGGTTACGTTAGGTTAGGTTAGGTTAGGTTAGGTTACGTTAGGTTATGTTAGGTTAGGTTAGGTTACGTTAGGTTAGGTTAGGTCAGGTAAGGTTAGGTTACGTTAGAATAGGTTAGGTTAGGTTAGGTTACGTTAGGTTAGGTTAAGTTAGGTTAGGTTAGGTTTGGTTAGGTTTGGTTTGGTTAGGTTAGGTTGGGTTGGGTTAGGTTAGGTTAGGTTAGGTTAGGTTGGGTTAGGTTAGTTTAGGTTAGGTTAGGTTAGGTTAGGTTGGGTTGGGTTGGGTTGGGTTAGGTTAGGTTAGGTTAGGTTTGGTAAGGTTAGGTTAGGTTAGGTTACGTTAGGTTAAGGTATGAACCGTCGTAAAACCGCATTAAACAATGTCACTTAGTGAGATGCAGTGTTTTTCACCTTTACAAGTTGGGAACTGTGATATCTAATGTGAAAGCGCTTGAAACCGTCGTAATGTTGTAGAAAGCAATGTAAAGTAGCGAGTAAAACGTTTTCTAACGATAGAAGTGCGAAGGTTATGTTAGGTTGAGTTATGTTAGTTTAAGCTAGGTAGCGTCGTGAAACTACTAAAAACAACGTCATCTAACGAGATAGTGTTGTTTTATTGCGAGTACGAAACTGCGATAGGTGAAATATTGGGAAAGCACACAAAATGGCATGAACTAGCCAGATACTGCGTCTTGTGCCGTTACAAGTGCGAAACTGCTTTATTGTGATATTCTCGTTAAAGCGCATGCAAGTATCGTGAAACCTTGAAGAACGATGTCATTTAGCGAGATACAGCGTTCTGTACTGTAATAAGTTGGTGAGAAACTGTGAGGTCAAGCAAATATCGTAATTGTGAACGAAACAGTGTAATTGAGCGTATTTAGATACAAGTTCGAATGTTAGGTTAGGTTGAGATATCAACCGTCGTAAAACCGCATTAAACAATGTCACTTAGTGAGATGTAGTGTTTTTCAACATTACAAGTCGGGAACTACGATATCTAATGTGAAAGCGCATGAAACCGTCGTAATCTTGTAGAAAACATTGTAAAGTTGCGAGTAAAACGTTTTCTAACGATAGAAGTGCGAAGGTTAGCTTGAGTTATGTTAGTTTAAGCTATGTAGCGTCGTGAGACCACCAAAAAGGACGTCATCTAACGAGATAGTGTTGTTTTATTGCATGTACGAAACTGCAATAGGTGAAATGTTGTGAAAGTACACAAAACGGCTTGAACAAGCCAGATACTGCGTGTCGTACCGTTACAAGTGCGAAACTGCTATAATGTGATATTCTCGTTAAAGCGCATGCAAGCATCGTGAAACCTTAAAGAACGATGTCATTTAGCGAGATACAGCGTTCTGTACTGCAATAAGTTGGTGAAAAACTGTGAGGTTATGCAAATATCGTAATTGTGAACGAAACAGTGTAATAGAGCGTTTTTCAATACAAGTACGAATGTTAGGTTAGGTTAAGATATGAACCGTCGTAAAACCGCATTAAACAATGTCACTTAGTGAGATGCAGTGTTTTTCACCATTACAAGTCGGGAACTGCGATATCTAATGTGAAAGCGCTTGCAAACGTCGTTAGGTAAGGTTAGGTTAGGTTAGGTAAGGTTAGGTTAGGTTTGGTTACATTAGGTTAGGTTAGGTTAAGTTAGATTAGGTTAGGTTGGGTTGAGTTGGGTTAGGTTAGGTTAGGTTAGGTTAGGTTGGGTTAGGTTAGGTTAGGTTAGGTTACGTTAGGTTAGGTTAGGTTACGTTAGGTTAGGTTAGGTTAGGTTACGTTAGGTTAGGTTAGGTTAGGTAAGGATAATTTGGTTAGGTTAGGTAAGGTTAGGTTAGGTTAGGTTAGGTTGGGTTGGGTGTTGTTGGGTTGGGTTGGGTTGGGTTGGGTTAGGTTGGGTTAGGTTAGGTTAGGTTACGTTAGGTTAGGTTAGGTTACGTTAGGTTATGTTAGGTTAGGTTAGGTTACGTTAGGTTAGGTTAGGTCAGGTAAGGTTAGGTTACGTTAGAATAGGTTAGGTTAGGTTACGTTAGGTTAGGTTAGGTTAGGTTAGGTTTGGTTAGGTTAGGTTAGGTTAGCTTAGGTTAGGTTAGGTTGGGTTGGGTTGGGTTGGGTTAGGTTGGGTTAGGTTAGGTTAGGTTAGGTTAGGTTGGGTTAGGTTAGTTTAGGTTAAGTTAGGTTAGGTTAGGTTGGGTTGGGTTGGGTTGGGTTAGGTTAGGTTAGGTAAGGTTAGGTTAGGTTAGGTTAGGTTACGTTAGGTTAAGGTATGAACCGTCGTAAAACCGCATTAAACAATGTCACTTAGTGAGATGCAGTGTTTTTCACCTTTACAAGTTGGGAACTGTGATATCTAATGTGAAAGCGCTTGAAACCGTCATAATGTTGTAGAAAGCAATGTAAAGTAGCGAGTAAAACGTTTTCTAACGATAGAAGTGCGAAGGTTATGTTAGGTTGAGTTATGTTAGTTTAAGCTAGGTAGCGTCGTGCAACTACCAAAAACAACGTCATCTAACGAGATAGTGTTGTTTTATTGCGAGTACGAAACTGCGATAGGTTAAATGTTGTGAAAGCACAAAAAACGGCATGAACAAGCCAAATACTGCGTGTTGTACCGTTACAAGTGCGAAACTGCTATGTTGTGATATTCTCGTTAAAGCGCATGCAAGCATCGTGAAACCTTAAAGAACGATGTCATTTAGCGAGATACAGCGTTCTGTACTGCAATAAGTTGGTGAAAAACTGTGAGGTTATGCAAATATCCTAATTGTGAACGAAACAGTGTAATAGAGCGTTTTTTAATACAAGTGCGAATGTTAGGTTAGGTTAAGATATGAACCGTCGTAAAACCGCATTAAACAATGTCACTTAGTGAGATGCAGTGTTTTTCACCATTACAAGTCGGGAACTGCGATATCTAATGTGAAAGCGCTTGCAAACGTCGTTGGGTTAGGTTAGGTTTGGTTAGGTTAGGTTAGGTTAGGTTACGTTAGGTTAGGTTAGGTTTGGTTAGGTTACGTTAGGTAAGGTTTGGTTAGGTTAGGTTAGTTTAGGTTGGGTTAGGTAAGGTTAGGTTAGGTTAAGATATGAACCGCGCTAAAACCGCATTAAACAATGTCACTTAGTGAGATGCTGTGTTTTTCACCATTACAAGTCGGGAACTGCGATATCTAATGTGAAAGCGCATGAAACCGTCGTAATCTTGTAGAAAACATTGTAGAGTAGCGAATAAAACGTTTTCTAACGATAGAAGTGCGAAGGTTCGGTTAGTTTGAGCTAGGTAGCGTCGTGAAACCACCAAAAACGATGTCATCTAACGAGATAGTGTTGTTTTATTGCGAGTACGAAACTGCGATAGGTGAAATATTGGGAAAGCACACAAAATGGCATGAACTAGCCAGATACTGCGTCTTGTGCCGTTACAAGTGCGAAACTGCTTTATTGTGATATTCTCGTTAAAGCGCATGCAAGTATCGTGAAACCTTGAAGAACGATGTCTTTTAGCGAGATACAGCGTTCTGTACTGTAATAAGTTGGTGAGAAACTGTGAGGTCAAGCAAATATCGTAATTGTGAACGAAACAGTGTAATTGAGCGTATTTAGATACAAGTTCGAATGTTAGGTTAGGTTGAGATATCAACCGTCGTAAAACCGCATTAAACAATGTCACTTAGTGAGATGTAGTGTTTTTCAACATTACAAGTCGGGAACTACGATATCTAATGTGAAAGCGCATGAAACCGTCGTAATGTTGTAGAAAGCAATGTAAAGTAGCGAGTAAAACGTTTTCTAACGATAGAAGTGCGAAGGTTATGTTAAGTTGAGTTATGTTAGTTTAAGCTAGGTGGCGTCGTGAAACCACCAAAAACGACGTCATCTAACGAGATAGTGTTGTTTTATTGCGAGTACGAAACTGCGATAGGTAAAATGTTGTGAAAGCACACAAAACGGCATGAACAAGCCAAATACTGCGTGTTGTACCGTTACAAGTGCGAAACTGCTATGTTGTGACATTCTCGGTAAAGCGCATGCAAGAATCGTGAAACCTTAAAGAACGATGTCATTTAGCGAGATACAGCGTTCTGTACTGTAATAAGTTGGTGAGAAACTGTGAGGTCAAGCAAATATTGTAATTGTGAACGAAACCGTGTAAATGAGCGTCTTTAGATACAAGTGCGAATGTTAGGTTAGGTTGACATATCAACCGTCGTAAAACCGCATTAAACAATGTCACTTAGTGAGATGTAGTGTTTTTCAACATTACAAGTCGGGAACTACGATATCTAATGTGAAAGCGCATGAAACCATCGTAATCTTGTAGAAAACATTGTAAAGTTGCGAGTAAAACGTTTTCTAACGATAGAAGTGCGAAGGTTAGGTTAGGTTAGGTTAGTTTAAGCTAGGTAGCGTCGTGAAACTACCAAAAACGACGTCATCTAACGATATAGTGTTGTTTTATAGCGAGTATTAAACTGCGATAGGTGAAATGTTGTGAAAGCACACAAAACGGCATGAACAAGCCAAATACTGCGTGTTCTACCGTTACAAGTGCGAAACTGCTATATTGTGATATTCTCGTTAAAGCGCATGCAAGCATCGTGAAACCTTAAAGAAATATGTCATTTAGCGAGATACAACGTTCTGTACTGCAATAAGTTGGTGAAAAACTGTGAGGTTATGCAAACATCGTAATTGTGAACAAAACAGTGTAATAAAGCGTTTTTAGATACAAGTGCGAATGTTAGGTTAGGTTAAGATATGAACCGTCGTAAAACCGCATTAAACAATGTCAATTAGTGAGATGCAGTGTTTTTCACCATTAAAAGTCGGGAACTGCGATATCTAATGTGAAAGCGCTTGCAACCGTCGTTAGGTTAGGTTAGGTTAGGTTTTGTTAGGTTAGGTTAGGTTAGGTTAGATTAGGTTAGGTTGGGTTGAGTTGGGTTAGGTTAGGTTAGGTTAGGTTAGGTTGGGTTAGGTTAGGTTAGGTTAGGTTAGGTTACGTTAGGTTAGGTTAGGTTAGGTTAGGTTACGTTAGGTTAGGTTAGGTTAGGTAAGGATAATTTGGTTAGGTTAGGTAAGGTTAGGTTAGGTTAGGTTGGGTTGGGTGTTGTTGGGTTGGGTGTTGTTGGGTTGGGTTGGGTTGGGTTAGGCTGGGTTAGGTTAGGTTAGGTTACGTTAGGTTAGGTTAGGTTAGGTTAGGTTACGTTAGGTTATGTTAGGTTAGGTTAGGTTACGTTAGGTTAGGTTAGGTCAGGTAAGGTTAGGTTACGTTAGAATAGGTTAGGTTAGGTTAGGTTACGTTAGGTTAGGTTAAGTTAGGTTAGGTTAGGTTTGGTTAGGTTTGGTTTGGTTAGCTTAGGTTAGGTTAGGTTGGGTTGGGTTGGGTTAGGTTAGGTTAGGTTAGGTTAGGTTGGGTTAGGTTAGTTTAGGTTAGGTTAGGTTAGGTTAGGTTGGGTTGGGTTGGGTTAGGTTAGGTTAGGTTAGGTTTGGTAAGGTTAGGTTAGGTTAGGTTACGTTAGGTTAAGGTATGAACCGTCGTAAAACCGCATTAAACAATGTCACTTAGTGAGATGCAGTGTTTTTCACCTTTACAAGTTGGGAACTGTGATATCTAATGTGAAAGCGCTTGAAACCGTCGTAATGTTGTAGAAAGCAATGTAAAGTAGCGAGTAAAACGTTTTCTAACGATAGAAGTGCGAAGGTTATGTTAGGTTGAGTTATGTTAGTTTAAGCTAGGTAGCGTCGTGAAACTACCAAAAACAACGTCATCTAACGAGATAGTGTTGTTTTATTGCGAGTACGAAACTGCGATAGGTGAAATGTTGTGAAAGCACACAAAACGGCATGAACAAGCCAAATACTGCGTGTTGTACCGTTACAAGTGCGAAACTGCTATGTTGTGATATTCTCGTTAAAGCGCATGCAAGCATCGTGAAACCTTAAAGAACGACGTCATTTAGCGAGATACAGCGTTCTGTACTGCAATAAGTTGGTGAAAAACTGTGAGGTTATGCAAATATCCTAATTGTGAACGAAACAGTGTAATAGAGCGTTTTTTATAGCAAGTGCGAATGTTAGGTTAGGTTAAGATATGAACCGTCGTAAAACCGCATTAAACAATGTCACTTAGTGAGATGCAGTGTTTTTCACCATTACAAGTCGGGAACTGCGATATCTAAAGTGAAAGCGCTTGCAAACGTCGTTAGGTTAGGTTAGGTTAGGTTAGGTTAGGTTACGTTAGGTTAGGTTAGGTTAGGTTTGGTTAGGTTAGGTTAGGTTTGGTTAGGGATGTTAGGTTAGGTTGGGTTAGGTAAGGTTAGGTTAGGTTAAGATATGAACCGCGCTAAAACCGCATTAAACAATGTCACTTAGTGAGATGCTGTGTTTTTCACCATTACAAGTCGGGAACTGCGATATCTAATGTGAAAGCGCATGAAACCGTCGTAATCTTGTAGAAAACATTGTAGAGTAGCGAATAAAACGTTTTCTAACGATAGAAGTGCGAAGGTTCGGTTAGTTTGAGCTAGGTAGCGTCGTGAAACCACCAAAAACGATGTCATCTAACGAGATAGTGTTGTTTTATTGCGAGTACGAAACTGCGATAGGTGAAATATTGGGAAAGCACACAAAATGGCATGAACTAGCCAGATACTGCGTCTTGTGCCGTTACAAGTGCGAAACTGCTTTATTGTGATATTCTCGTTAAAGCGCATGCAAGTATCGTGAAACCTTGAAGAACGATGTCATTTAGCGAGATACAGCGTTCTGTACTGTAATAAGTTGGTGAGAAACTGTGAGGTCAAGCAAATATCGTAATTGTGAACGAAACAGTGTAATTGAGCGTATTTAGATACAAGTTCGAATGTTAGGTTAGGTTGAGATATCAACCGTCGTAAAACCGCATTAAACAATGTCACTTAGTGAGATGTAGTGTTTTTCAACATTACAAGTCGGGAACTACGATATCTAATGTGAAAGCGCATGAAACCGTCGTAATCTTGTAGAAAACATTGTAAAGTTGCGAGTAAAACGTTTTCTAACGATAGAAGTGCGAAGGTTAGCTTGAGTTATGTTAGTTTAAGCTATGTAGCGTCGTGAGACCACCAAAAAGGACGTCATCTAACGAGATAGTGTTGTTTTATTGCATGTACGAAACTGCAATAGGTGAAATGTTGTGAAAGTACACAAAACGGCTTGAACAAGCCAGATACTGCGTGTTGTACCGTTACAAGTGCGAAACTGCTATAATGTGATATTCTCGTTAAAGCGCATGCAAGCATCGTGAAACCTTAAAGAACGATGTCATTTAGCGAGATACAGCGTTCTGTACTGCAATAAGTTGGTGAAAAACTGTGAGGTTATGCAAATATCGTAATTGTGAACGAAACAGTGTAATAGAGCGTTTTTCAATACAAGTACGAATGTTAGGTTAGGTTAAGATATGAACCGTCGTAAAACCGCATTAAACAATGTCACTTAGTGAGATGCAGTGTTTTTCACCATTACAAGTCGGGAACTGCGATATCTAATGTGAAAGCGCTTGCAAACGTCGTTAGGTAAGGTTAGGTTAGGTTAGGTAAGGTTAGGTTAGGTTTGGTTACATTAGGTTAGGTTAGGTTAAGTTAGATTAGGTTAGGTTGGGTTGAGTTGGGTTAGGTTAGGTTAGGTTAGGTTAGGTTGGGTTAGGTTAGGTTAGGTTAGGTTACGTTAGGTTAGGTTAGGTTACGTTAGGTTAGGTTAGGTTAGGTTACGTTAGGTTAGGTTAGGTTAGGTTTGGTTAGGTTAGGTTAGGTTAGCTTAGGTTAGGTTAGGTTGGGTTGGGTTGGGTTGGGTTAGGTTGGGTTAGGTTAGGTTAGGTTAGGTTAGGTTGGGTTAGGTTAGTTTAGGTTAAGTTAGGTTAGGTTAGGTTGGGTTGGGTTGGGTTGGGTTAGGTTAGGTTAGGTAAGGTTAGGTTAGGTTAGGTTAGGTTACGTTAGGTTAAGGTATGAACCGTCGTAAAACCGCATTAAACAATGTCACTTAGTGAGATGCAGTGTTTTTCACCTTTACAAGTTGGGAACTGTGATATCTAATGTGAAAGCGCTTGAAACCGTCATAATGTTGTAGAAAGCAATGTAAACTAGCGAGTAAAACGTTTTCTAACGATAGAAGTGCGAAGGTTATGTTAGGTTGAGTTATGTTAGTTTAAGCTAGGTAGCGTCGTGCAACTACCAAAAACAACGTCATCTAACGAGATAGTGTTGTTTTATTGCGAGTACGAAACTGCGATAGGTTAAATGTTGTGAAAGCACAAAAAACGGCATGAACAAGCCAAATACTGCGTGTTGTACCGTTACAAGTGCGAAACTGCTATGTTGTGATATTCTCGTTAAAGCGCATGCAAGCATCGTGAAACCTTAAAGAACGATGTCATTTAGCGAGATACAGCGTTCTGTACTGCAATAAGTTGGTGAAAAACTGTGAGGTTATGCAAATATCCTAATTGTGAACGAAACAGTGTAATAGAGCGTTTTTTAATACAAGTGCGAATGTTAGGTTAGGTTAAGATATGAACCGTCGTAAAACCGCATTAAACAATGTCACTTAGTGAGATGCAGTGTTTTTCACCATTACAAGTCGGGAACTGCGATATCTAATGTGAAAGCGCTTGCAAACGTCGTTGGGTTAGGTTAGGTTTGGTTAGGTTAGGTTAGGTTAGGTTACGTTAGGTTAGGTTAGGTTTGGTTTGGTTACGTTAGGTAAGGTTTGGTTAGGTTAGGTTAGTTTAGGTTGGGTTAGGTAAGGTTAGGTTAGGTTAAGATATGAACCGCGCTAAAACCGCATTAAACAATGTCACTTAGTGAGATGCTGTGTTTTTCACCATTACAAGTCGGGAACTGCGATATCTAATGTGAAAGCGCATGAAACCGTCGTAATCTTGTAGAAAACATTGTAGAGTAGCGAATAAAACGTTTTCTAACGATAGAAGTGCGAAGGTTCGGTTAGTTTGAGCTAGGTAGCGTCGTGAAACCACCAAAAACGATGTCATCTAACGAGATAGTGTTGTTTTATTGCGAGTACGAAACTGCGATAGGTGAAATATTGGGAAAGCACACAAAATGGCATGAACTAGCCAGATACTGCGTCTTGTGCCGTTACAAGTGCGAAACTGCTTTATTGTGATATTCTCGTTAAAGCGCATGCAAGTATCGTGAAACCTTGAAGAACGATGTCTTTTAGCGAGATACAGCGTTCTGTACTGTAATAAGTTGGTGAGAAACTGTGAGGTCAAGCAAATATCGTAATTGTGAACGAAACAGTGTAATTGAGCGTATTTAGATACAAGTTCGAATGTTAGGTTAGGTTGAGATATCAACCGTCGTAAAACCGCATTAAACAATGTCACTTAGTGAGATGTAGTGTTTTTCAACATTACAAGTCGGGAACTACGATATCTAATGTGAAAGCGCATGAAACCGTCGTAATGTTGTAGAAAGCAATGTAAAGTAGCGAGTAAAACGTTTTCTAACGATAGAAGTGCGAAGGTTATGTTAGGTTGAGTTATGTTAGTTTAAGCTAGGTGGCGTCGTGAAACCACCAAAAACGACGTCATCTAACGAGATAGTGTTGTTTTATTGCGAGTACGAAACTGCGATAGGTAAAATGTTGTGAAAGCACACAAAACGGCATGAACAAGCCAAATACTGCGTGTTGTACCGTTACAAGTGCGAAACTGCTATGTTGTGACATTCTCGGTAAAGCGCATGCAAGAATCGTGAAACCTTAAAGAACGATGTCATTTAGCGAGATACAGCGTTCTGTACTGTAATAAGTTGGTGAGAAACTGTGAGGTCAAGCAAATATTGTAATTGTGAACGAAACAGTGTAAATGAGCGTCTTTAGATACAAGTGCGAATGTTAGGTTAGGTTGACATATCAACCGTCGTAAAACCGCATTAAACAATGTCACTTAGTGAGATGTAGTGTTTTTCAACATTACAAGTCGGGAACTACGATATCTAATGTGAAAGCGCATGAAACCGTCGTAATCTTGTAGAAAACATTGTAAAGTTGCGAGTAAAACGTTTTCTAACGATAGAAGTGCGAAGTTTAGGTTAGGTTAGGTTAGTTTAAGCTAGGTAGCGTCGTGAAACTACCAAAAACGACGTCATCTAACGAGATAGTGTTGTTTTATAGCGAGTATTAAACTGCGATAGGTGAAATGTGAAAGCACACAAAACGGCATGAACAAGCCAAATACTGCGTGTTCTACCGTTACAAGTGCGAAAGTGCTATATTGTGATACTCTCGTTAAAGCGCAAGCAAGCATCGTGAAACCTTAAAGAACAATGTCATTTAGCGAGAGACAGCGTTCTGTACTGCAATAAGTTGGTGAAAAACTGTGAGGTCATGCAAATATCGTAATTGTGAACGAAACAGTGTAATAGAGCGTTTTTCAATACAAGTACGAATGTTAGGTTAGGTTAAGATATGAACCGTCGTAAAACCGCATTAAACAATGTCACTTAGTGAGATGCAGTGTTTTTCACCATTACAAGTCGGGAACTGCGATATCTAATGTGAAAGCGCTTGCAAACGTCGTTAGGTTAGGTTAGGTTAGGTTAGGTTAGGTTAGGTTAGGTTAGGTTAGGTTAGGTTAGGTTACATTAGTTAGGTTTGGTTAGGTTAGGTTAGGTTATGTTAGGTTAGGTTGGGTTAGGTTAGGTTAGGTTACGTTAGGTTAAGGTATGAACCGTCGTAAAACCGCAATAAACAATGTCACTTAGTGAGATGCAGTGTTTTTCACCTTTACAAGTTGGGAACTGCGATATCTAATGTGAGAGCGCTTGAAACCGTCGTAATGTTGTAGAAAGCAATGTAAAGTAGCGAGTAAAACGTTTTCTAACGATAGAAGTGCGAAGGTTAGGTTAGGTTAGGTTAGTTTAAGCTAGGTAGCGTCGTGAAACTACCAAAAACGACGTCATCTAACGAGATAGTGTTGTTTTATTGCGAGTATTAAACTGCGATAGGTGAAATGTTGTGAAAGCACACAAAACGGCATGAACAAGCCAAATACTGCGTGTTCTACCGTTACAAGTGCGAAACTGCTATATTGTGATATTCTCGTTAAAGCGCATGCAAGCATCGTGAAACCTAAAAGAACAATGTCATTTAGCGAGATACAGCGTTCTGTACTGCAATAAGTTGGTGAAAAACTGTGAGGTTATGCAAATATCGTAATGGTGAACGAAACAGTGTAATAGAGCGTTTTTCAATACAAGTACGAATGTTAGGTTAGGTTAAGATATGAACCGTCGTAAAACCGCATTAAACAATGTCACTTAGTGAGATGCAGTGTTTTTCACCATTACAAGTCGGGAACTGCGATATCCAATGTGAAAGCGCTTGCAAACGTCGTTAGATAAGGTTAGGTTAGGTTAGGTAAGGTTAGGTTAGGTTTGGTTAGGTTAGTTTAGGTTAGGTTAGGTTAGGTTAGATTAGGTTAGGTTGGGTTGAGTTGGGTTAGGTTAGGTTGGGTTAGGTTAGGTTAGGTTGGGTTAGGTTAGGTTAGGTTAGGTTACGTTAGGTTAGGTTAGGTTACGTTAGGTTAGGTTAGGTTAGGTTACGTTAGGTTAGGTTAGGTTAGGTAAGGATAATTTGGTTAGGTTAGGTAAGGTTAGGTTAGGTTAGGTTAGGTTGGGTTGGGTGTTGTTGGGTTGGGTTGGGTTGGGTTAGGTTGGGTTAGGTTAGGTTAGGTTACGTTAGGTTAGGTTAGGTTAGGTTACGTTAGGTTATGTTAGGTTAGGTTAGGTTACGTTAGGTTAGGTTAGGTCAGGTAAGGTTAGGTTACGTTAGAATAGGTTAGGTTAGGTTACGTTAGGTTAGGTTAAGTTAGGTTAGGTTAGGTTTGGTTAGGTTAGGTTAGGTTAGCTTAGGTTAGGTTAGGTTGGGTTGGGTTGGGTTAGGTTGGGTTAGGTTAGGTTAGGTTAGGTTAGGTTGGGTTAGGTTAGTTTAGGTTAGGTTAGGTTAGGTTAGGTTGGGTTGGGTTGGGTTAGGTTAGGTTAGGTAAGGTTAGGTTAGGTTAGGTTAGGTTACGTTAGGTTAAGGTATGAACCGTCGTAAAACCGCATGAAACAATGTCACTTAGTGAGATGCAGTGTTTTTCATCTTTACAAGTTGGGAACTGCGATATCTAATGTGAAAGCGCATGAAACCGTCGTAATCTTGTAGAAAACATTGTAAAGTTGCGAGTAAAACGTTTTCTAACGATATAAGTGCGAAGGTTAGGTTAGGTTAGGTTAGTTTAAGCTAGGTAGCGTCGTGAAACTAACAAAAACGACGTCATCTAACGAGATAGTGTTGTTTTATTGCGAGTACGAAACTGCGATAGGTGAATTATTGGGAAAGCACACAAAATGGCATGAACTAGCCAGATACTGCGTCTTGTGCCGTTACAAGTGAGAAACTGCTTTATTGTGATATTCTCGTTAAAGCGCATGCAAGTATCGTGAAACCTTAAAGAACGATGTCATTTAGCGAGATACAGCGTTCTGTACTGTAATAAGTTGGTGAGAAACTGTGAGGTCAAGCAAATATCGTAATTGTGAACGAAACAGTGTAATTGAGCGTATTTAGATACAAGTGCGAATGTTAGGTTAGGTTGAGATATCAACCGTCGTAAAACCGCATTAAACAATGTCACTTAGTGAGATGTAGTGTTTTTCAACATTACAAGTCGGGAACTACGATATCTAATGTGAAAGCGCATGAAACCGTCGTAATCTTGTAGAAAACATTGTAAAGTTGCGAGTAAAACGTTTTCTAACGATAGAAGTGCGAAGGTTAGCTTGAGTTATGTTAGTTTAAGCTATGTAGCGTCGTGAGACCACCAAAAAGGACGTCATCTAACGAGATAGTGTTGTTTTATTGCATGCACGTAACTGCAATAGGTGAAATTTTGTGAAAGTACACAAAACGGCTTGAACAAGCCAGATACTGCGTGTTGTACCGTTACAAGTGCGAAACTGCTATAATGTGATATTCTTGTTAAAGCGCATGCAAGCATCGTGAAACCTTAAAGAACGATGTCCTTTAGCGAGATACAGCGTTCTGTACTGCAATAAGTTGGTGAAAAACTGTGAGGTTATGCAAATATCCTAATTGTGAACGAAGCAGTGTAATAGAGTGTTTTTCAATACAAGTACGAATGTTAGGTTAGGTTAAGATATGAACCGTCGTAAAACCGCATTAAACAATGTCACTTAGTGAGATGCAGTGTTTTTCACCATTACAAGTCGGGAACTGCGATATCTAATGTGAAAGCGCTTGCAAACGTCGTTAGGTTAGGTTAGGTTAGGTTAGGTTAGGTTACGTTAGGTTAGGTTTGGTTAGGTTAGGTTAGGTTAGGTTAGGTTAGGTTAGGTTGGGTTAGGTTAGGTTAAGATATGAACCGCGCTAAAACCGCATTAAACAATGTCACTTAGTGAGATGCAGTGTTTTTCACCTTTACAAGTTGGGAACTGCGATATCTAATGTGAAAGCGCTTGAAACCGTCGTAATGTTGTAGAAAGCAATGTAAAGTAGCGAGTAAAACGTTTTCTCACGATAGAAGTGCGAAGGTTATGTTAGGTTGAGTTATGTTAGTTTAAGCTAGGTAGCGTCGTGAAACCACCAAAAACGACGTCATCTAACGAGATAGTGTTGTTTTATTGCGAGTACGAAACTGCGATAGGTAAAATGTTGTGAAAGCACACAAAACGGCATGAACAAGCCAAATACTGCGTGTTGTACCGTTACAAGTGCGAAACTGCTATGTTGTGACATTCTCGGTAAAGCGCATGCAAGTATCGTGAAACCTTAAAGAACGATGTCATTTAGCGAGATACAGCGTTCTGTACTGTAATAAGTTGGTGAGAAACTGTGAGGTCAAGCAAATATCGTAATTGTGAACGAAACAGTGTAATTGAGCGTCTTTAGATACAAGTGCGAATGTTAGGTTAGGTTGACATATCAACCATCGTAAAACCGCATTAAACAATGTCACTTAGTGAGATGTAGTGTTTTTCAACATTACAAGTCGGGAACTACGATATCTAATGTGAAAGCGCATGAAACCATCGTAATCTTGTAGAAAACATTGTAAAGTTGCGAGTAAAACGTTTTCTAACGATAGAAGTGCGAAGGTTAGGTTAGGTTAGGTTAGTTTAGGCTAGGTAGCGTCGTGAAACTACCAAAAACGACGTCGTCTAAAGAGATAGTGTTGTTTTATGGCGAGTATTAAACTGCGATAGGTGAAATGTTGTGAAAGCACACAAAACGGCATGAACAAGCCAAATACTGCGTGTTCTACCGTTACAAGTGCGAAACTGCTATATTGTGATATTCTCGTTAAAGCGCATGCAAGCATCGTGAAACCTTAAAGAACAATGTCATTTAGCGAGATACAGCGTTCTGTACTGCAATAAAATGGTGAAAAACTGTGAGGTTATGCAAATATCGTAATTGTGAACGAAACAGTGTAATAGAGCGTTTTTCAATACAAGTACGAATGTTAGGTTAGGTTAAGATATGAACCGTCGAAAACCGCACTAAACAATGTCACTTAGTGAGATGCAGTGTTTTTCACCATTACAAGTCGGGAACTGCGATATCTAATGTGAAAGCGCTTGCAAACGTCGTTAGGTTAGGTTAGGTTAGGTTAGGTTAGGTTACGTTAGGTTAGGTTTGGTTAGGTTAGGTTAGGTTAGGTTAGGTTAGGTTAGGTTGGGTTAGGTTAGGTTAGGTTACGTTAGGTTAAGGTATGAACCGTCGTAAAACCGCAATAAACAATGTCACTTAGTGAGATGCAGTGTTTTTCACCTTTACAAGTTGGGAACTGCGATATCTAATGTGAAAGCGCTTGAAACCGTCGTAATGTTGTAGAAAGCAATGTAAAGTAGCGAGTAAAACGTTTTCTAACGATAGAAGTGCGAAGGTTATGTTAGGTTATGTTAGTTTAAGCTAGGTAGCGTCGTGAAACCACCAAAAACGACGTCATCTAACGAGATAGTGTTGTTTTATTGCGTGTACGAAACTGCGATAGGTAAAATGTTGTGAAAGCACACAAAACGGCATGAACAAGCCAAATACTGCGTGTTGTACCGTTACAAGTGCGAAACTGCTATGTTTTGACATTCTCGGTAAAGCGCATGCAAGTATCGTGAAACCTTAAAGAACGATGTCATTTAGCGAGATACAGCGTTCTGTACTGTAATAAGTTGGTGAGAAACTGTGAGGTCAAGCAAATATCGTAATTGTGAACGAAACAGTGTAATTGAGCGTCTTTAGATACAAGTGCGAATGTTAGGTTAGGTTGACATATCAACCGTCGTAAAACCGCATTAAACAATGTCACTTAGTGAGATGTAGTGTTTTTCAACATTACAAGTCGGGAACTACGATATCTAATGTGAAAGCGCATGAAACCATCGTAATCTTGTAGAAAACATTGTAAAGTTGCGAGTAAAACGTTTTCTAACGATAGAAGTGCGAAGGTTAGGTTAGGTTAGGTTAGTTTAAGCTAGGTAGCGTCGTGAAACTACCAAAAACGACGTCATCTAACGATATAGTGTTGTTTTATAGCGAGTATTAAACTGCGATAGGTGAAATGTTGTGAAAGCACACAAAACGGCATGAACAAGCCAAATACTGCGTGTTCTACCGTTACAAGTGCGAAACTGCTATATTGTGATATTCTCGTTAAAGCGCATGCAAGCATCGTGAAACCTTAAAGAAATATGTCATTTAGCGAGATACAACGTTCTGTACTGCAATAAGTTGGTGAAAAACTGTGAGGTTATGCAAACATCGTAATTGTGAACAAAACAGTGTAATAAAGCGTTTTTAGATACAAGTGCGAATGTTAGGTTAGGTTAAGATATGAACCGTCGTAAAACCGCATTAAACAATGTCAATTAGTGAGATGCAGTGTTTTTCACCATTAAAAGTCGGGAACTGCGATATCTAATGTGAAAGCGCTTGCAACCGTCGTTAGGTTAGGTTAGGTTAGGTTTTGTTAGGTTAGGTTAGGTTAGGTTAGATTAGGTTAGGTTGGGTTGAGTTGGGTTAGGTTAGGTTAGGTTAGCTTAGGTTGGGTTAGGTTAGGTTAGGTTACGTTAGGTTAGGTTAGGTTTGGTTAGGTTACGTTAGGTTAGGTTAGGTTAGGTAAGGATAATTTGGTTAGGTTAGGTAAGGTTAGGTTAGGTTAGGTTGGGTTGGGTGTTGTTGGGTTGGGTGTTGTTGGGTTGGGTTGGGTTGGGTTAGGCTGGGTTAGGTTAGGTTAGGTTACGTTAGGTTAGGTTAGGTTAGGTTAGGTTACGTTAGGTTATGTTAGGTTAGGTTAGGTTACGTTAGGTTAGGTTAGGTCAGGTAAGGTTAGGTTACGTTAGAATAGGTTAGGTTAGGTTAGGTTACGTTAGGTTAGGTTAAGTTAGGTTAGGTTAGGTTTGGTTAGGTTTGGTTTGGTTAGGTTAGGTTGGGTTGGGTTAGGTTAGGTTAGGTTAGGTTAGGTTGGGTTAGGTTAGTTTAGGTTAGGTTAGGTTAGGTTAGGTTGGGTTGGGTTGGGTTGGGTTAGGTTAGGTTAGGTTAGGTTTGGTAAGGTTAGGTTAGGTTAGGTTACGTTAGGTTAAGGTATGAACCGTCGTAAAACCGCATTAAACAATGTCACTTAGTGAGATGCAGTGTTTTTCACCTTTACAAGTTGGGAACTGTGATATCTAATGTGAAAGCGCTTGAAACCGTCGTAATGTTGTAGAAAGCAATGTAAAGTAGCGAGTAAAACGTTTTCTAACGATAGAAGTGCGAAGGTTATGTTAGGTTGAGTTATGTTAGTTTAAGCTAGGTAGCGTCGTGAAACTACTAAAAACAACGTCATCTAACGAGATAGTGTTGTTTTATTGCGAGTACGAAACTGCGATAGGTGAAATATTGGGAAAGCACACAAAATGGCATGAACTAGCCAGATACTGCGTCTTGTGCCGTTACAAGTGCGAAACTGCTTTATTGTGATATTCTCGTTAAAGCGCATGCAAGTATCGTGAAACCTTGAAGAACGATGTCATTTAGCGAGATACAGCGTTCTGTACTGTAATAAGTTGGTGAGAAACTGTGAGGTCAAGCAAATATCGTAATTGTGAACGAAACAGTGTAATTGAGCGTATTTAGATACAAGTTCGAATGTTAGGTTAGGTTGAGATATCAACCGTCGTAAAACCGCATTAAACAATGTCACTTAGTGAGATGTAGTGTTTTTCAACATTACAAGTCGGGAACTACGATATCTAATGTGAAAGCGCATGAAACCGTCGTAATCTTGTAGAAAACATTGTAAAGTTGCGAGTAAAACGTTTTCTAACGATAGAAGTGCGAAGGTTAGCTTGAGTTATGTTAGTTTAAGCTATGTAGCGTCGTGAGACCACCAAAAAGGACGTCATCTAACGAGATAGTGTTGTTTTATTGCATGTACGAAACTGCAATAGGTGAAATGTTGTGAAAGTACACAAAACGGCTTGAACAAGCCAGATACTGCGTGTTGTACCGTTACAAGTGCGAAACTGCTATAATGTGATATTCTCGTTAAAGCGCATGCAAGCAACGTGAAACCTTAAAGAACGATGTCATTTAGCGAGATACAGCGTTCTGTACTGCAATAAGTTGGTGAAAAACTGTGAGGTTATGCAAATATCGTAATTGTGAACGAAACAGTGTAATAGAGCGTTTTTCAATACAAGTACGAATGTTAGGTTAGGTTAAGATATGAACCGTCGTAAAACCGCATTAAACAATGTCACTTAGTGAGATGCAGTGTTTTTCACCATTACAAGTCGGGAACTGCGATATCTAATGTGAAAGCGCTTGCAAACGTCGTTAGGTAAGGTTAGGTTAGGTTAGGTAAGGTTAGGTTAGGTTTGGTTACATTAGGTTAGGTTAGGTTAAGTTAGATTAGGTTAGGTTGGGTTGAGTTGGGTTAGGTTAGGTTAGGTTAGGTTAGGTTGGGTTAGGTTAGGTTAGGTTAGGTTACGTTAGGTTAGGTTAGGTTACGTTAGGTTAGGTTAGGTTAGGTTACGTTAGGTTAGGTTAGGTTAGGTAAGGATAATTTGGTTAGGTTAGGTAAGGTTAGGTTAGGTTAGGTTAGGTTGGGTTGGGTGTTGTTGGGTTGGGTTGGGTTGGGTTGGGTTAGGTTGGGTTAGGTTAGGTTAGGTTACGTTAGGTTAGGTTAGGTTACGTTAGGTTATGTTAGGTTAGGTTAGGTTACGTTAGGTTAGGTTAGGTCAGGTAAGGTTAGGTTACGTTAGAATAGGTTAGGTTAGGTTACGTTAGGTTAGGTTAGGTTAGGTTAGGTTTGGTTAGGTTAGGTTAGGTTAGCTTAGGTTAGGTTAGGTTGGGTTGGGTTGGGTTGGGTTAGGTTGGGTTAGGTTAGGTTAGGTTAGGTTAGGTTAGGTTGGGTTAGGTTAGTTTAGGTTAAGTTAGGTTAGGTTAGGTTGGGTTGGGTTGGGTTGGGTTAGGTTAGGTTAGGTAAGGTTAGGTTAGGTTAGGTTAGGTTACGTTAGGTTAAGGTATGAACCGTCGTAAAACCGCATTAAACAATGTCACTTAGTGAGATGCAGTGTTTTTCACCTTTACAAGTTGGGAACTGTGATATCTAATGTGAAAGCGCTTGAAACCGTCATAATGTTGTAGAAAGCAATGTAAAGTAGCGAGTAAAACGTTTTCTAACGATAGAAGTGCGAAGGTTATGTTAGGTTGAGTTATGTTAGTTTAAGCTAGGTAGCGTCGTGCAACTACCAAAAACAACGTCATCTAACGAGATAGTGTTGTTTTATTGCGAGTACGAAACTGCGATAGGTTAAATGTTGTGAAAGCACAAAAAACGGCATGAACAAGCCAAATACTGCGTGTTGTACCGTTACAAGTGTGAAACTGCTATGTTGTGATATTCTCGTTAAAGCGCATGCAAGCATCGTGAAACCTTAAAGAACGATGTCATTTAGCGAGATACAGCGTTCTGTACTGCAATAAGTTGGTGAAAAACTGTGAGGTTATGCAAATATCCTAATTGTGAACGAAACAGTGTAATAGAGCGTTTTTTAATACAAGTGCGAATGTTAGGTTAGGTTAAGATATGAACCGTCGTAAAACCGCATTAAACAATGTCACTTAGTGAGATGCAGTGTTTTTCACCATTACAAGTCGGGAACTGCGATATCTAATGTGAAAGCGCTTGCAAACGTCGTTGGGTTAGGTTAGGTTTGGTTAGGTTAGGTTAGGTTAGGTTACGTTAGGTTAGGTTAGGTTTGGTTAGGTTACGTTAGGTAAGGTTTGGTTAGGTTAGGTTAGTTTAGGTTGGGTTAGGTAAGGTTAGGTTAGGTTAAGATATGAACCGCGCTAAAACCGCATTAAACAATGTCACTTAGTGAGATGCTGTGTTTTTCACCATTACAAGTCGGGAACTGCGATATCTAATGTGAAAGCGCATGAAACCGTCGTAATCTTGTAGAAAACATTGTAGAGTAGCGAATAAAACGTTTTCTAACGATAGAAGTGCGAAGGTTCGGTTAGTTTGAGCTAGGTAGCGTCGTGAAACCACCAAAAACGATGTCATCTAACGAGATAGTGTTGTTTTATTGCGAGTACGAAACTGCGATAGGTGAAATATTGGGAAAGCACACAAAATGGCATGAACTAGCCAGATACTGCGTCTTGTGCCGTTACAAGTGCGAAACTGCTTTATTGTGATATTCTCGTTAAAGCGCATGCAAGTATCGTGAAACCTTGAAGAACGATGTCTTTTAGCGAGATACAGCGTTCTGTACTGTAATAAGTTGGTGAGAAACTGTGAGGTCAAGCAAATATCGTAATTGTGAACGAAACAGTGTAATTGAGCGTATTTAGATACAAGTTCGAATGTTAGGTTAGGTTGAGATATCAACCGTCGTAAAACCGCATTAAACAATGTCACTTAGTGAGATGTAGTGTTTTTCAACATTACAAGTCGGGAACTACGATATCTAATGTGAAAGCGCATGAAACCGTCGTAATGTTGTAGAAAGCAATGTAAAGTAGCGAGTAAAACGTTTTCTAACGATAGAAGTGCGAAGGTTATGTTAGGTTGAGTTATGTTAGTTTAAGCTAGGTGGCGTCGTGAAACCACCAAAAACGACGTCATCTAACGAGATAGTGTTGTTTTATTGCGAGTACGAAACTGCGATAGGTAAAATGTTGTGAAAGCACAAAAAACGGCATGAACAAGCCAAATACTGCGTGTTGTACCGTTACAAGTGCGAAACTGCTATGTTGTGACATTCTCGGTAAAGCGCATGCAAGAATCGTGAAACCTTAAAGAACGATGTCATTTAGCGAGATACAGCGTTCTGTACTGTAATAAGTTGGTGAGAAACTGTGAGGTCAAGCAAATATTGTAATTGTGAACGAAACAGTGTAAATGAGCGTCTTTAGATACAAGTGCGAATGTTAGGTTAGGTTGACATATCAACCGTCGTAAAACCGCATTAAACAATGTCACTTAGTGAGATGTAGTGTTTTTCAACATTACAAGTCGGGAACTACGATATCTAATGTGAAAGCACATGAAACCGTCGTAATCTTGTAGAAAACATTGTAAAGTTGCGAGTAAAACGTTTTCTAACAATAGAAGTGCGAAGTTTAGGTTAGGTTAGGTTAGTTTAAGCTAGGTAGCGTCGTGAAACTACCAAAAACGACGTCATCTAACGAGATAGTGTTGTTTTATAGCGAGTATTAAACTGCGATAGGTGAAATGTGAAAGCACACAAAACGGCATGAACAAGCCAAATACTGCGTGTTCTACCGTTACAAGTGCGAAAGTGCTATATTGTGATACTCTCGTTAAAGCGCAAGCAAGCATCGTGAAACCTTAAAGAACAATGTCATTTAGCGAGAGACAGCGTTGTGTACTGCAATAAGTTGGTGAAAAACTGTGAGGTCATGCAAATATCGTAATTGTGAACGAAACAGTGTAATAGAGCGTTTTTCAATACAAGTACGAATGTTAGGTTAGGTTAAGATATGATCCGTCGTAAAACCGCATTAAACAATGTCACTTAGTGAGATGCAGTGTTTTTCACCATTACAAGTCGGGAACTGCGATATCTAATGTGAAAGCGCTTGCAAACGTCGTTAGGTTAGGTTAGGTTAGGTTAGGTTAGGTTAGGTTAGGTTAGGTTAGGTTACATTAGTTAGGTTTGGTTAGGTTAGGTTAGGTTATGTTAGGTTAGGTTGGGTTAGGTTAGGTTAGGTTACGTTAGGTTAAGGTATGAACCGTCGTAAAACCGCAATAAACAATGTCACTTAGTGAGATGCAGTGTTTTTCACCTTTACAAGTTGGGAACTGCGATATCTAATGTGAGAGCGCTTGAAACCGTCGTAATGTTGTAGAAAGCAATGTAAAGTAGCGAGTAAAACGTTTTCTAACGATAGAAGTGCGAAGGTTAGGTTAGGTTAGGTTAGTTTAAGCTAGGTAGCGTCGTGAAACTACCAAAAACGACGTCATCTAACGAGATAGTGTTGTTTTATTGCGAGTATTAAACTGCGATAGGTGAAATGTTGTGAAAGCACACAAAACGGCATGAACAAGCCAAATACTGCGTGTTCTACCGTTACAAGTGCGAAACTGCTATATTGTGATATTCTCGTTAAAGCGCATGCAAGCATCGTGAAACCTAAAAGAACAATGTCATTTAGCGAGATACAGCGTTCTGTACTGCAATAAGTTGGTGAAAAACTGTGAGGTTATGCAAATATCGTAATGGTGAACGAAACAGTGTAATAGAGCGTTTTTCAATACAAGTACGAATGTTAGGTTAGGTTAAGATATGAACCGTCGTAAAACCGCATTAAACAATGTCACTTAGTGAGATGCAGTGTTTTTCACCATTACAAGTCGGGAACTGCGATATCCAATGTGAAAGCGCTTGCAAACGTCGTTAGATAAGGTTAGGTTAGGTTAGGTAAGGTTAGGTTAGGTTACGTTAGGTTAGGTCAGGTTAGGTTTGGTTAGGTTAGGTTAGGTTAGGTTAGGTTATGTTAGGTAAGGTTTGGTTAGGTTAGGTTAGGTTAGGTTGGGTTAGGTAAGGTTGGGTTAGGTTAAGATATGAACCGCGCTAAAACCGCATTAAACAATGTCACTTAGTGAGATGCTGTGTTTTTCACCATTACAAGTCGGGAACTGCGATATCTAATGTGAAAGCGCATGAAACCGTCGTAATCTTGTAGAAAACATTGTAAAGTAGCGAATAAAACGTTTTCTAACGATAGAAGTGCGAAGGTTCGGTTAGTTTGAGCTAGGTAGCGTCGTGAAACCACCAAAAATGATGTCATCTAACGAGATAGTGTTGTTTTATTGCGAGTACGAAACTGCGATAGGTGAAATATTGGGAAAGCACACAAAATGGCATGAACTAGCCAGATACTGCGTCTTGTGCCGTTACAAGTGCGAAACTGCTTTATTGTGATATTCTCGTTAAAGCGCATGCAAGTATCTTGAAACCTTAAAGAACGATGTCATTTAGCGAGATACAGCGTTCTGTACTGTAATAAGTTGGTGAGAAACTGTGAGGTCAAGCAAATATCGTAATTGTGAACGAAACAGTGTAATTGAGCGTATCTAGATACAAGTGCGAATGTTAGGTTAGGTTGAGATATCAACCGTCGTAAAACCGCATTAAACAATGTCACTTAGTGAGATGTAGTGTTTTTCAACATTACAAGTCGGGAACTACGATATCTAATGTGAAAGCGCATGAAACCGTCGTAATCTTGTAGAAAACATTGTAAAGTTGCGAGTAAAACGTTTTCTAACGATAGAAGTGCGAAGGTTAGCTTGAGTTAGGTTAGTTTAAGCTATGTAGCGTCGTGAGACCACCAAAAAGAACGTCATCTAACGAGATAGTGTTGTTTTATTGCGAGTACGAAACTGCGATAGGTAAAATGTTGTGAAAGCACACAAAACGGCATGAACAAGCCAAATACTGCGTGTTGTACCGTTACAAGTGCGAAACTGCTATGTTGTGACATTCTCGGTAAAGCGCATGCAAGTATCGTGAAACCTTAAAGAACGATGTCATTTAGCGAGATACAGCGTTCTGTACTGTAATAAGTTGGTGAGAAACTGTGAGGTCAAGCAAATATCGTAATTGTGAACGAAACAGTGTAATTGAGCGTCTTTAGATACAAGTGTGAATGTTAGGTTAGGTTCACATATCAACCATCGTAAAACCGCATTAAACAATGTCACTTAGTGAGATGTAGTGTTTTTCAACATTACAAGTCGGGAACTACGATATCTAATGTGAAAGCGCATGAAACCGTCGTAATCTTGTAGAAAACATTGTAAAGTTGCGAGTAAAACGTTTTCTAACGATAGAAGTGCGAAGGTTAGGTTAGGTTAGGTTAGTTTAAGCTAGGTAGCGTCATGAAACTACCAAAAACGACGTCATCTAACGAGATAGTGTTGTTTTATTGCGAGTATTAAACTGCGATAGGTGAAATGTTGTGAAAGCACACAAAACGGCATGAACAAGCCAAATACTGCGTGTTCTACCGTTACAAGTGCGAAACTGCTATATTGTGATATTCTCGTTAAAGCGCATGCAAGCATCGTGAAACCTTAAAGAACAATGTCATTTAGCGAGATACAGCGTTCTGTACTGCAATAAGTTGGTGAAAAACTGTGAGATAATGCAAATATCGTAATTGTGAACGAGACAGTGTAATGAGCGTTTTTCAATACAAGTACGAATGTTAGGTTAGGTTAAGATATGAACCGTCGTAAAACCGCATTAAACAATGTCACTAAGTGAGATGCAGTGTTTTTCACCATTACAAGTCGGGAACTGCGATATCTAATGTGAAAGCGCTTGCAAACGTCGTTAGGTTAGGTTAGGTTAGGTTAGGTTACGTTAGGTTAGGTTAGGTTAGGTTTGGTTAGGTTAGGTTAGGTTTGGTTAGGGATGTTAGGTTAGGTTGGGTTAGGTAAGGTTAGGTTAGGTTAAGATATGAACCGCGCTAAAACCGCATTAAACAATGTCACTTAGTGAGATGCTGTGTTTTTCACCATTACAAGTCGGGAACTGCGATATCTAATGTGAAAGCGCATGAAACCGTCGTAATCTTGTAGAAAACATTGTAGAGTAGCGAATAAAACGTTTTCTAACGATAGAAGTGCGAAGGTTCGGTTAGTTTGAGCTAGGTAGCGTCGTGAAACCACCAAAAACGATGTCATCTAACGAGATAGTGTTGTTTTATTGCGAGTACGAAACTGCGATAGGTGAAATATTGGGAAAGCACACAAAATGGCATGAACTAGCCAGATACTGCGTCTTGTGCCGTTACAAGTGCGAAACTGCTTTATTGTGATATTCTCGTTAAAGCGCATGCAAGTATCGTGAAACCTTGAAGAACGATGTCATTTAGCGAGATACAGCGTTCTGTACTGTAATAAGTTGGTGAGAAACTGTGAGGTCAAGCAAATATCGTAATTGTGAACGAAACAGTGTAATTGAGCGTATTTAGATACAAGTTCGAATGTTAGGTTAGGTTGAGATATCAACCGTCGTAAAACCGCATTAAACAATGTCACTTAGTGAGATGTAGTGTTTTTCAACATTACAAGTCGGGAACTACGATATCTAATGTGAAAGCGCATGAAACCGTCGTAATCTTGTAGAAAACATTGTAAAGTTGCGAGTAAAACGTTTTCTAACGATAGAAGTGCGAAGGTTAGCTTGAGTTATGTTAGTTTAAGCTATGTAGCGTCGTGAGACCACCAAAAAGGACGTTATCTAACGAGATAGTGTTGTTTTATTGCATGTACGAAACTGCAATAGGTGAAATGTTGTGAAAGTACACAAAACGGCTTGAACAAGCCAGATACTGCGTGTCGTACCGTTACAAGTGCGAAACTGCTATAATGTGATATTCTCGTTAAAGCGCATGCAAGCATCGTGAAACCTTAAAGAACGATGTCATTTAGCGAGATACAGCGTTCTGTACTGCAATAAGTTGGTGAAAAACTGTGAGGTTATGCAAATATCGTAATTGTGAACGAAACAGTGTAATAGAGCGTTTTTCAATACAAGTACGAATGTTAGGTTAGGTTAAGATATGAACCGTCGTAAAACCGCATTAAACAATGTCACTTAGTGAGATGCAGTGTTTTTCACCATTACAAGTCGGGAACTGCGATATCTAATGTGAAAGCGCTTGCAAACGTCGTTAGGTAAGGTTAGGTTAGGTTAGGTAAGGTTAGGTTAGGTTTGGTTACATTAGGTTAGGTTAGGTTAAGTTAGATTAGGTTAGGTTGGGTTGAGTTGGGTTAGGTTAGGTTAGGTTAGGTTAGGTTGGGTTAGGTTAGGTTAGGTTAGGTTACGTTAGGTTAGGTTAGGTTACGTTAGGTTAGGTTAGGTTAGGTTACGTTAGGTTAGGTTAGGTTAGGTAAGGATAATTTGGTTAGGTTAGGTAAGGTTAGGTTAGGTTAGGTTAGGTTGGGTTGGGTGTTGTTGGGTTGGGTTGGGTTGGGTTGGGTTAGGTTGGGTTAGGTTAGGTTAGGTTACGTTAGGTTAGGTTAGGTTACGTTAGGTTATGTTAGGTTAGGTTAGGTTACGTTAGGTTAGGTTAGGTCAGGTAAGGTTAGGTTACGTTAGAATAGGTTAGGTTAGGTTACGTTAGGTTAGGTTAGGTTAGGTTAGGTTTGGTTAGGTTAGGTTAGGTTAGCTTAGGTTAGGTTAGGTTGGGTTGGGTTGGGTTGGGTTAGGTTGGGTTAGGTTAGGTTAGGTTAGGTTAGGTTGGGTTAGGTTAGTTTAGGTTAAGTTAGGTTAGGTTAGGTTGGGTTGGGTTGGGTTGGGTTAGGTTAGGTTAGGTAAGGTTAGGTTAGGTTAGGTTAGGTTACGTTAGGTTAAGGTATGAACCGTCGTAAAACCGCATTAAACAATGTCACTTAGTGAGATGCAGTGTTTTTCACCTTTACAAGTTGGGAACTGTGATATCTAATGTGAAAGCGCTTGAAACCGTCATAATGTTGTAGAAAGCAATGTAAAGTAGCGAGTAAAACGTTTTCTAACGATAGAAGTGCGAAGGTTATGTTAGGTTGAGTTATGTTAGTTTAAGCTAGGTAGCGTCGTGCAACTACCAAAAACAACGTCATCTAACGAGATAGTGTTGTTTTATTGCGAGTACGAAACTGCGATAGGTTAAATGTTGTGAAAGCACAAAAAACGGCATGAACAAGCCAAATACTGCGTGTTGTACCGTTACAAGTGCGAAACTGCTATGTTGTGATATTCTCGTTAAAGCGCATGCAAGCATCGTGAAACCTTAAAGAACGATGTCATTTAGCGAGATACAGCGTTCTGTACTGCAATAAGTTGGTGAAAAACTGTGAGGTTATGCAAATATCCTAATTGTGAACGAAACAGTGTAATAGAGCGTTTTTTAATACAAGTGCGAATGTTAGGTTAGGTTAAGATATGAACCGTCGTAAAACCGCATTAAACAATGTCACTTAGTGAGATGCAGTGTTTTTCACCATTACAAGTCGGGAACTGCGATATCTAATGTGAAAGCGCTTGCAAACGTCGTTGGGTTAGGTTAGGTTTGGTTAGGTTAGGTTAGGTTAGGTTACGTTAGGTTAGGTTAGGTTTGGTTAGGTTACGTTAGGTAAGGTTTGGTTAGGTTAGGTTAGTTTAGGTTGGGTTAGGTAAGGTTAGGTTAGGTTAAGATATGAACCGCGCTAAAACCGCATTAAACAATGTCACTTAGTGAGATGCTGTGTTTTTCACCATTACAAGTCGGGAACTGCGATATCTAATGTGAAAGCGCATGAAACCGTCGTAATCTTGTAGAAAACATTGTAGAGTAGCGAATAAAACGTTTTCTAACGATAGAAGTGCGAAGGTTCGGTTAGTTTGAGCTAGGTAGCGTCGTGAAACCACCAAAAACGATGTCATCTAACGAGATAGTGTTGTTTTATTGCGAGTACGAAACTGCGATAGGTGAAATATTGGGAAAGCACACAAAATGGCATGAACTAGCCAGATACTGCGTCTTGTGCCGTTACAAGTGCGAAACTGCTTTATTGTGATATTCTCGTTAAAGCGCATGCAAGTATCGTGAAACCTTGAAGAACGATGTCTTTTAGCGAGATACAGCGTTCTGTACTGTAATAAGTTGGTGAGAAACTGTGAGGTCAAGCAAATATCGTAATTGTGAACGAAACAGTGTAATTGAGCGTATTTAGATACAAGTTCGAATGTTAGGTTAGGTTGAGATATCAACCGTCGTAAAACCGCATTAAACAATGTCACTTAGTGAGATGTAGTGTTTTTCAACATTACAAGTCGGGAACTACGATATCTAATGTGAAAGCGCATGAAACCGTCGTAATGTTGTAGAAAGCAATGTAAAGTAGCGAGTAAAACGTTTTCTAACGATAGAAGTGCGAAGGTTATGTTAAGTTGAGTTATGTTAGTTTAAGCTAGGTGGCGTCGTGAAACCACCAAAAACGACGTCATCTAACGAGATAGTGTTGTTTTATTGCGAGTACGAAACTGCGATAGGTAAAATGTTGTGAAAGCACACAAAACGGCATGAACAAGCCAAATACTGCGTGTTGTACCGTTACAAGTGCGAAACTGCTATGTTGTGACATTCTCGGTAAAGCGCATGCAAGAATCGTGAAACCTTAAAGAACGATGTCATTTAGCGAGATACAGCGTTCTGTACTGTAATAAGTTGGTGAGAAACTGTGAGGTCAAGCAAATATTGTAATTGTGAACGAAACCGTGTAAATGAGCGTCTTTAGATACAAGTGCGAATGTTAGGTTAGGTTGACATATCAACCGTCGTAAAACCGCATTAAACAATGTCACTTAGTGAGATGTAGTGTTTTTCAACATTACAAGTCGGGAACTACGATATCTAATGTGAAAGCGCATGAAACCATCGTAATCTTGTAGAAAACATTGTAAAGTTGCGAGTAAAACGTTTTCTAACGATAGAAGTGCGAAGGTTAGGTTAGGTTAGGTTAGTTTAAGCTAGGTAGCGTCGTGAAACTACCAAAAACGACGTCATCTAACGATATAGTGTTGTTTTATAGCGAGTATTAAACTGCGATAGGTGAAATGTTGTGAAAGCACACAAAACGGCATGAACAAGCCAAATACTGCGTGTTCTACCGTTACAAGTGCGAAACTGCTATATTGTGATATTCTCGTTAAAGCGCATGCAAGCATCGTGAAACCTTAAAGAAATATGTCATTTAGCGAGATACAACGTTCTGTACTGCAATAAGTTGGTGAAAAACTGTGAGGTTATGCAAACATCGTAATTGTGAACAAAACAGTGTAATAAAGCGTTTTTAGATACAAGTGCGAATGTTAGGTTAGGTTAAGATATGAACCGTCGTAAAACCGCATTAAACAATGTCAATTAGTGAGATGCAGTGTTTTTCACCATTAAAAGTCGGGAACTGCGATATCTAATGTGAAAGCGCTTGCAACCGTCGTTAGGTTAGGTTAGGTTAGGTTTTGTTAGGTTAGGTTAGGTTAGGTTAGATTAGGTTAGGTTGGGTTGAGTTGGGTTAGGTTAGGTTAGGTTAGGTTAGGTTGGGTTAGGTTAGGTTAGGTTAGGTTAGGTTACGTTAGGTTAGGTTAGGTTAGGTTAGGTTACGTTAGGTTAGGTTAGGTTAGGTAAGGATAATTTGGTTAGGTTAGGTAAGGTTAGGTTAGGTTAGGTTGGGTTGGGTGTTGTTGGGTTGGGTGTTGTTGGGTTGGGTTGGGTTGGGTTAGGCTGGGTTAGGTTAGGTTAGGTTACGTTAGGTTAGGTTAGGTTAGGTTAGGTTACGTTAGGTTATGTTAGGTTAGGTTAGGTTACGTTAGGTTAGGTTAGGTCAGGTAAGGTTAGGTTACGTTAGAATAGGTTAGGTTAGGTTAGGTTACGTTAGGTTAGGTTAAGTTAGGTTAGGTTAGGTTTGGTTAGGTTTGGTTTGGTTAGCTTAGGTTAGGTTAGGTTGGGTTGGGTTGGGTTAGGTTAGGTTAGGTTAGGTTAGGTTGGGTTAGGTTAGTTTAGGTTAGGTTAGGTTAGGTTAGGTTGGGTTGGGTTGGGTTAGGTTAGGTTAGGTTAGGTTTGGTAAGGTTAGGTTAGGTTAGGTTACGTTAGGTTAAGGTATGAACCGTCGTAAAACCGCATTAAACAATGTCACTTAGTGAGATGCAGTGTTTTTCACCTTTACAAGTTGGGAACTGTGATATCTAATGTGAAAGCGCTTGAAACCGTCGTAATGTTGTAGAAAGCAATGTAAAGTAGCGAGTAAAACGTTTTCTAACGATAGAAGTGCGAAGGTTATGTTAGGTTGAGTTATGTTAGTTTAAGCTAGGTAGCGTCGTGAAACTACCAAAAACAACGTCATCTAACGAGATAGTGTTGTTTTATTGCGAGTACGAAACTGCGATAGGTGAAATGTTGTGAAAGCACACAAAACGGCATGAACAAGCCAAATACTGCGTGTTGTACCGTTACAAGTGCGAAACTGCTATGTTGTGATATTCTCGTTAAAGCGCATGCAAGCATCGTGAAACCTTAAAGAACGACGTCATTTAGCGAGATACAGCGTTCTGTACTGCAATAAGTTGGTGAAAAACTGTGAGGTTATGCAAATATCCTAATTGTGAACGAAACAGTGTAATAGAGCGTTTTTTATAGCAAGTGCGAATGTTAGGTTAGGTTAAGATATGAACCGTCGTAAAACCGCATTAAACAATGTCACTTAGTGAGATGCAGTGTTTTTCACCATTACAAGTCGGGAACTGCGATATCTAAAGTGAAAGCGCTTGCAAACGTCGTTAGGTTAGGTTAGGTTAGGTTAGGTTAGGTTACGTTAGGTTAGGTTAGGTTAGGTTTGGTTAGGTTAGGTTAGGTTTGGTTAGGGATGTTAGGTTAGGTTGGGTTAGGTAAGGTTAGGTTAGGTTAAGATATGAACCGCGCTAAAACCGCATTAAACAATGTCACTTAGTGAGATGCTGTGTTTTTCACCATTACAAGTCGGGAACTGCGATATCTAATGTGAAAGCGCATGAAACCGTCGTAATCTTGTAGAAAACATTGTAGAGTAGCGAATAAAACGTTTTCTAACGATAGAAGTGCGAAGGTTCGGTTAGTTTGAGCTAGGTAGCGTCGTGAAACCACCAAAAACGATGTCATCTAACGAGATAGTGTTGTTTTATTGCGAGTACGAAACTGCGATAGGTGAAATATTGGGAAAGCACACAAAATGGCATGAACTAGCCAGATACTGCGTCTTGTGCCGTTACAAGTGCGAAACTGCTTTATTGTGATATTCTCGTTAAAGCGCATGCAAGTATCGTGAAACCTTGAAGAACGATGTCATTTAGCGAGATACAGCGTTCTGTACTGTAATAAGTTGGTGAGAAACTGTGAGGTCAAGCAAATATCGTAATTGTGAACGAAACAGTGTAATTGAGCGTATTTAGATACAAGTTCGAATGTTAGGTTAGGTTGAGATATCAACCGTCGTAAAACCGCATTAAACAATGTCACTTAGTGAGATGTAGTGTTTTTCAACATTACAAGTCGGGAACTACGATATCTAATGTGAAAGCGCATGAAACCGTCGTAATCTTGTAGAAAACATTGTAAAGTTGCGAGTAAAACGTTTTCTAACGATAGAAGTGCGAAGGTTAGCTTGAGTTATGTTAGTTTAAGCTATGTAGCGTCGTGAGACCACCAAAAAGGACGTCATCTAACGAGATAGTGTTGTTTTATTGCATGTACGAAACTGCAATAGGTGAAATGTTGTGAAAGTACACAAAACGGCTTGAACAAGCCAGATACTGCGTGTTGTACCGTTACAAGTGCGAAACTGCTATAATGTGATATTCTCGTTAAAGCGCATGCAAGCATCGTGAAACCTTAAAGAACGATGTCATTTAGCGAGATACAGCGTTCTGTACTGCAATAAGTTGGTGAAAAACTGTGAGGTTATGCAAATATCGTAATTGTGAACGAAACAGTGTAATAGAGCGTTTTTCAATACAAGTACGAATGTTAGGTTAGGTTAAGATATGAACCGTCGTAAAACCGCATTAAACAATGTCACTTAGTGAGATGCAGTGTTTTTCACCATTACAAGTCGGGAACTGCGATATCTAATGTGAAAGCGCTTGCAAACGTCGTTAGGTAAGGTTAGGTTAGGTTAGGTAAGGTTAGGTTAGGTTTGGTTACATTAGGTTAGGTTAGGTTAAGTTAGATTAGGTTAGGTTGGGTTGAGTTGGGTTAGGTTAGGTTAGGTTAGGTTAGGTTGGGTTAGGTTAGGTTAGGTTAGGTTACGTTAGGTTAGGTTAGGTTACGTTAGGTTAGGTTAGGTTAGGTTACGTTAGGTTAGGTTAGGTTAGGTTTGGTTAGGTTAGGTTAGGTTAGCTTAGGTTAGGTTAGGTTGGGTTGGGTTGGGTTGGGTTAGGTTGGGTTAGGTTAGGTTAGGTTAGGTTAGGTTGGGTTAGGTTAGTTTAGGTTAAGTTAGGTTAGGTTAGGTTGGGTTGGGTTGGGTTGGGTTAGGTTAGGTTAGGTAAGGTTAGGTTAGGTTAGGTTAGGTTACGTTAGGTTAAGGTATGAACCGTCGTAAAACCGCATTAAACAATGTCACTTAGTGAGATGCAGTGTTTTTCACCTTTACAAGTTGGGAACTGTGATATCTAATGTGAAAGCGCTTGAAACCGTCATAATGTTGTAGAAAGCAATGTAAACTAGCGAGTAAAACGTTTTCTAACGATAGAAGTGCGAAGGTTATGTTAGGTTGAGTTATGTTAGTTTAAGCTAGGTAGCGTCGTGCAACTACCAAAAACAACGTCATCTAACGAGATAGTGTTGTTTTATTGCGAGTACGAAACTGCGATAGGTTAAATGTTGTGAAAGCACAAAAAACGGCATGAACAAGCCAAATACTGCGTGTTGTACCGTTACAAGTGCGAAACTGCTATGTTGTGATATTCTCGTTAAAGCGCATGCAAGCATCGTGAAACCTTAAAGAACGATGTCATTTAGCGAGATACAGCGTTCTGTACTGCAATAAGTTGGTGAAAAACTGTGAGGTTATGCAAATATCCTAATTGTGAACGAAACAGTGTAATAGAGCGTTTTTTAATACAAGTGCGAATGTTAGGTTAGGTTAAGATATGAACCGTCGTAAAACCGCATTAAACAATGTCACTTAGTGAGATGCAGTGTTTTTCACCATTACAAGTCGGGAACTGCGATATCTAATGTGAAAGCGCTTGCAAACGTCGTTGGGTTAGGTTAGGTTTGGTTAGGTTAGGTTAGGTTAGGTTACGTTAGGTTAGGTTAGGTTTGGTTTGGTTACGTTAGGTAAGGTTTGGTTAGGTTAGGTTAGTTTAGGTTGGGTTAGGTAAGGTTAGGTTAGGTTAAGATATGAACCGCGCTAAAACCGCATTAAACAATGTCACTTAGTGAGATGCTGTGTTTTTCACCATTACAAGTCGGGAACTGCGATATCTAATGTGAAAGCGCATGAAACCGTCGTAATCTTGTAGAAAACATTGTAGAGTAGCGAATAAAACGTTTTCTAACGATAGAAGTGCGAAGGTTCGGTTAGTTTGAGCTAGGTAGCGTCGTGAAACCACCAAAAACGATGTCATCTAACGAGATAGTGTTGTTTTATTGCGAGTACGAAACTGCGATAGGTGAAATATTGGGAAAGCACACAAAATGGCATGAACTAGCCAGATACTGCGTCTTGTGCCGTTACAAGTGCGAAACTGCTTTATTGTGATATTCTCGTTAAAGCGCATGCAAGTATCGTGAAACCTTGAAGAACGATGTCTTTTAGCGAGATACAGCGTTCTGTACTGTAATAAGTTGGTGAGAAACTGTGAGGTCAAGCAAATATCGTAATTGTGAACGAAACAGTGTAATTGAGCGTATTTAGATACAAGTTCGAATGTTAGGTTAGGTTGAGATATCAACCGTCGTAAAACCGCATTAAACAATGTCACTTAGTGAGATGTAGTGTTTTTCAACATTACAAGTCGGGAACTACGATATCTAATGTGAAAGCGCATGAAACCGTCGTAATGTTGTAGAAAGCAATGTAAAGTAGCGAGTAAAACGTTTTCTAACGATAGAAGTGCGAAGGTTATGTTAGGTTGAGTTATGTTAGTTTAAGCTAGGTGGCGTCGTGAAACCACCAAAAACGACGTCATCTAACGAGATAGTGTTGTTTTATTGCGAGTACGAAACTGCGATAGGTAAAATGTTGTGAAAGCACACAAAACGGCATGAACAAGCCAAATACTGCGTGTTGTACCGTTACAAGTGCGAAACTGCTATGTTGTGACATTCTCGGTAAAGCGCATGCAAGAATCGTGAAACCTTAAAGAACGATGTCATTTAGCGAGATACAGCGTTCTGTACTGTAATAAGTTGGTGAGAAACTGTGAGGTCAAGCAAATATTGTAATTGTGAACGAAACAGTGTAAATGAGCGTCTTTAGATACAAGTGCGAATGTTAGGTTAGGTTGACATATCAACCGTCGTAAAACCGCATTAAACAATGTCACTTAGTGAGATGTAGTGTTTTTCAACATTACAAGTCGGGAACTACGATATCTAATGTGAAAGCGCATGAAACCGTCGTAATCTTGTAGAAAACATTGTAAAGTTGCGAGTAAAACGTTTTCTAACGATAGAAGTGCGAAGTTTAGGTTAGGTTAGGTTAGTTTAAGCTAGGTAGCGTCGTGAAACTACCAAAAACGACGTCATCTAACGAGATAGTGTTGTTTTATAGCGAGTATTAAACTGCGATAGGTGAAATGTGAAAGCACACAAAACGGCATGAACAAGCCAAATACTGCGTGTTCTACCGTTACAAGTGCGAAAGTGCTATATTGTGATACTCTCGTTAAAGCGCAAGCAAGCATCGTGAAACCTTAAAGAACAATGTCATTTAGCGAGAGACAGCGTTCTGTACTGCAATAAGTTGGTGAAAAACTGTGAGGTCATGCAAATATCGTAATTGTGAACGAAACAGTGTAATAGAGCGTTTTTCAATACAAGTACGAATGTTAGGTTAGGTTAAGATATGAACCGTCGTAAAACCGCATTAAACAATGTCACTTAGTGAGATGCAGTGTTTTTCACCATTACAAGTCGGGAACTGCGATATCTAATGTGAAAGCGCTTGCAAACGTCGTTAGGTTAGGTTAGGTTAGGTTAGGTTAGGTTAGGTTAGGTTAGGTTAGGTTAGGTTAGGTTACATTAGTTAGGTTTGGTTAGGTTAGGTTAGGTTATGTTAGGTTAGGTTGGGTTAGGTTAGGTTAGGTTACGTTAGGTTAAGGTATGAACCGTCGTAAAACCGCAATAAACAATGTCACTTAGTGAGATGCAGTGTTTTTCACCTTTACAAGTTGGGAACTGCGATATCTAATGTGAGAGCGCTTGAAACCGTCGTAATGTTGTAGAAAGCAATGTAAAGTAGCGAGTAAAACGTTTTCTAACGATAGAAGTGCGAAGGTTAGGTTAGGTTAGGTTAGTTTAAGCTAGGTAGCGTCGTGAAACTACCAAAAACGACGTCATCTAACGAGATAGTGTTGTTTTATTGCGAGTATTAAACTGCGATAGGTGAAATGTTGTGAAAGCACACAAAACGGCATGAACAAGCCAAATACTGCGTGTTCTACCGTTACAAGTGCGAAACTGCTATATTGTGATATTCTCGTTAAAGCGCATGCAAGCATCGTGAAACCTAAAAGAACAATGTCATTTAGCGAGATACAGCGTTCTGTACTGCAATAAGTTGGTGAAAAACTGTGAGGTTATGCAAATATCGTAATGGTGAACGAAACAGTGTAATAGAGCGTTTTTCAATACAAGTACGAATGTTAGGTTAGGTTAAGATATGAACCGTCGTAAAACCGCATTAAACAATGTCACTTAGTGAGATGCAGTGTTTTTCACCATTACAAGTCGGGAACTGCGATATCCAATGTGAAAGCGCTTGCAAACGTCGTTAGATAAGGTTAGGTTAGGTTAGGTAAGGTTAGGTTAGGTTTGGTTAGGTTAGTTTAGGTTAGGTTAGGTTAGGTTAGATTAGGTTAGGTTGGGTTGAGTTGGGTTAGGTTAGGTTGGGTTAGGTTAGGTTAGGTTGGGTTAGGTTAGGTTAGGTTAGGTTACGTTAGGTTAGGTTAGGTTACGTTAGGTTAGGTTAGGTTAGGTTACGTTAGGTTAGGTTAGGTTAGGTAAGGATAATTTGGTTAGGTTAGGTAAGGTTAGGTTAGGTTAGGTTAGGTTGGGTTGGGTGTTGTTGGGTTGGGTTGGGTTGGGTTAGGTTGGGTTAGGTTAGGTTAGGTTACGTTAGGTTAGGTTAGGTTAGGTTACGTTAGGTTATGTTAGGTTAGGTTAGGTTACGTTAGGTTAGGTTAGGTCAGGTAAGGTTAGGTTACGTTAGAATAGGTTAGGTTAGGTTACGTTAGGTTAGGTTAAGTTAGGTTAGGTTAGGTTTGGTTAGGTTAGGTTAGGTTAGCTTAGGTTAGGTTAGGTTGGGTTGGGTTGGGTTAGGTTGGGTTAGGTTAGGTTAGGTTAGGTTAGGTTGGGTTAGGTTAGTTTAGGTTAGGTTAGGTTAGGTTAGGTTGGGTTGGGTTGGGTTAGGTTAGGTTAGGTAAGGTTAGGTTAGGTTAGGTTAGGTTACGTTAGGTTAAGGTATGAACCGTCGTAAAACCGCATGAAACAATGTCACTTAGTGAGATGCAGTGTTTTTCATCTTTACAAGTTGGGAACTGCGATATCTAATGTGAAAGCGCATGAAACCGTCGTAATCTTGTAGAAAACATTGTAAAGTTGCGAGTAAAACGTTTTCTAACGATATAAGTGCGAAGGTTAGGTTAGGTTAGGTTAGTTTAAGCTAGGTAGCGTCGTGAAACTAACAAAAACGACGTCATCTAACGAGATAGTGTTGTTTTATTGCGAGTACGAAACTGCGATAGGTGAATTATTGGGAAAGCACACAAAATGGCATGAACTAGCCAGATACTGCGTCTTGTGCCGTTACAAGTGAGAAACTGCTTTATTGTGATATTCTCGTTAAAGCGCATGCAAGTATCGTGAAACCTTAAAGAACGATGTCATTTAGCGAGATACAGCGTTCTGTACTGTAATAAGTTGGTGAGAAACTGTGAGGTCAAGCAAATATCGTAATTGTGAACGAAACAGTGTAATTGAGCGTATTTAGATACAAGTGCGAATGTTAGGTTAGGTTGAGATATCAACCGTCGTAAAACCGCATTAAACAATGTCACTTAGTGAGATGTAGTGTTTTTCAACATTACAAGTCGGGAACTACGATATCTAATGTGAAAGCGCATGAAACCGTCGTAATCTTGTAGAAAACATTGTAAAGTTGCGAGTAAAACGTTTTCTAACGATAGAAGTGCGAAGGTTAGCTTGAGTTATGTTAGTTTAAGCTATGTAGCGTCGTGAGACCACCAAAAAGGACGTCATCTAACGAGATAGTGTTGTTTTATTGCATGCACGTAACTGCAATAGGTGAAATTTTGTGAAAGTACACAAAACGGCTTGAACAAGCCAGATACTGCGTGTTGTACCGTTACAAGTGCGAAACTGCTATAATGTGATATTCTTGTTAAAGCGCATGCAAGCATCGTGAAACCTTAAAGAACGATGTCCTTTAGCGAGATACAGCGTTCTGTACTGCAATAAGTTGGTGAAAAACTGTGAGGTTATGCAAATATCCTAATTGTGAACGAAGCAGTGTAATAGAGTGTTTTTCAATACAAGTACGAATGTTAGGTTAGGTTAAGATATGAACCGTCGTAAAACCGCATTAAACAATGTCACTTAGTGAGATGCAGTGTTTTTCACCATTACAAGTCGGGAACTGCGATATCTAATGTGAAAGCGCTTGCAAACGTCGTTAGGTTAGGTTAGGTTAGGTTAGGTTAGGTTACGTTAGGTTAGGTTTGGTTAGGTTAGGTTAGGTTAGGTTAGGTTAGGTTAGGTTGGGTTAGGTTAGGTTAAGATATGAACCGCGCTAAAACCGCATTAAACAATGTCACTTAGTGAGATGCAGTGTTTTTCACCTTTACAAGTTGGGAACTGCGATATCTAATGTGAAAGCGCTTGAAACCGTCGTAATGTTGTAGAAAGCAATGTAAAGTAGCGAGTAAAACGTTTTCTCACGATAGAAGTGCGAAGGTTATGTTAGGTTGAGTTATGTTAGTTTAAGCTAGGTAGCGTCGTGAAACCACCAAAAACGACGTCATCTAACGAGATAGTGTTGTTTTATTGCGAGTACGAAACTGCGATAGGTAAAATGTTGTGAAAGCACACAAAACGGCATGAACAAGCCAAATACTGCGTGTTGTACCGTTACAAGTGCGAAACTGCTATGTTGTGACATTCTCGGTAAAGCGCATGCAAGTATCGTGAAACCTTAAAGAACGATGTCATTTAGCGAGATACAGCGTTCTGTACTGTAATAAGTTGGTGAGAAACTGTGAGGTCAAGCAAATATCGTAATTGTGAACGAAACAGTGTAATTGAGCGTCTTTAGATACAAGTGCGAATGTTAGGTTAGGTTGACATATCAACCATCGTAAAACCGCATTAAACAATGTCACTTAGTGAGATGTAGTGTTTTTCAACATTACAAGTCGGGAACTACGATATCTAATGTGAAAGCGCATGAAACCATCGTAATCTTGTAGAAAACATTGTAAAGTTGCGAGTAAAACGTTTTCTAACGATAGAAGTGCGAAGGTTAGGTTAGGTTAGGTTAGTTTAGGCTAGGTAGCGTCGTGAAACTACCAAAAACGACGTCGTCTAAAGAGATAGTGTTGTTTTATGGCGAGTATTAAACTGCGATAGGTGAAATGTTGTGAAAGCACACAAAACGGCATGAACAAGCCAAATACTGCGTGTTCTACCGTTACAAGTGCGAAACTGCTATATTGTGATATTCTCGTTAAAGCGCATGCAAGCATCGTGAAACCTTAAAGAACAATGTCATTTAGCGAGATACAGCGTTCTGTACTGCAATAAAATGGTGAAAAACTGTGAGGTTATGCAAATATCGTAATTGTGAACGAAACAGTGTAATAGAGCGTTTTTCAATACAAGTACGAATGTTAGGTTAGGTTAAGATATGAACCGTCGAAAACCGCACTAAACAATGTCACTTAGTGAGATGCAGTGTTTTTCACCATTACAAGTCGGGAACTGCGATATCTAATGTGAAAGCGCTTGCAAACGTCGTTAGGTTAGGTTAGGTTAGGTTAGGTTAGGTTACGTTAGGTTAGGTTTGGTTAGGTTAGGTTAGGTTAGGTTAGGTTAGGTTAGGTTGGGTTAGGTTAGGTTAGGTTACGTTAGGTTAAGGTATGAACCGTCGTAAAACCGCAATAAACAATGTCACTTAGTGAGATGCAGTGTTTTTCACCTTTACAAGTTGGGAACTGCGATATCTAATGTGAAAGCGCTTGAAACCGTCGTAATGTTGTAGAAAGCAATGTAAAGTAGCGAGTAAAACGTTTTCTAACGATAGAAGTGCGAAGGTTATGTTAGGTTATGTTAGTTTAAGCTAGGTAGCGTCGTGAAACCACCAAAAACGACGTCATCTAACGAGATAGTGTTGTTTTATTGCGTGTACGAAACTGCGATAGGTAAAATGTTGTGAAAGCACACAAAACGGCATGAACAAGCCAAATACTGCGTGTTGTACCGTTACAAGTGCGAAACTGCTATGTTTTGACATTCTCGGTAAAGCGCATGCAAGTATCGTGAAACCTTAAAGAACGATGTCATTTAGCGAGATACAGCGTTCTGTACTGTAATAAGTTGGTGAGAAACTGTGAGGTCAAGCAAATATCGTAATTGTGAACGAAACAGTGTAATTGAGCGTCTTTAGATACAAGTGCGAATGTTAGGTTAGGTTGACATATCAACCGTCGTAAAACCGCATTAAACAATGTCACTTAGTGAGATGTAGTGTTTTTCAACATTACAAGTCGGGAACTACGATATCTAATGTGAAAGCGCATGAAACCATCGTAATCTTGTAGAAAACATTGTAAAGTTGCGAGTAAAACGTTTTCTAACGATAGAAGTGCGAAGGTTAGGTTAGGTTAGGTTAGTTTAAGCTAGGTAGCGTCGTGAAACTACCAAAAACGACGTCATCTAACGATATAGTGTTGTTTTATAGCGAGTATTAAACTGCGATAGGTGAAATGTTGTGAAAGCACACAAAACGGCATGAACAAGCCAAATACTGCGTGTTCTACCGTTACAAGTGCGAAACTGCTATATTGTGATATTCTCGTTAAAGCGCATGCAAGCATCGTGAAACCTTAAAGAAATATGTCATTTAGCGAGATACAACGTTCTGTACTGCAATAAGTTGGTGAAAAACTGTGAGGTTATGCAAACATCGTAATTGTGAACAAAACAGTGTAATAAAGCGTTTTTAGATACAAGTGCGAATGTTAGGTTAGGTTAAGATATGAACCGTCGTAAAACCGCATTAAACAATGTCAATTAGTGAGATGCAGTGTTTTTCACCATTAAAAGTCGGGAACTGCGATATCTAATGTGAAAGCGCTTGCAACCGTCGTTAGGTTAGGTTAGGTTAGGTTTTGTTAGGTTAGGTTAGGTTAGGTTAGATTAGGTTAGGTTGGGTTGAGTTGGGTTAGGTTAGGTTAGGTTAGCTTAGGTTGGGTTAGGTTAGGTTAGGTTACGTTAGGTTAGGTTAGGTTTGGTTAGGTTACGTTAGGTTAGGTTAGGTTAGGTAAGGATAATTTGGTTAGGTTAGGTAAGGTTAGGTTAGGTTAGGTTGGGTTGGGTGTTGTTGGGTTGGGTGTTGTTGGGTTGGGTTGGGTTGGGTTAGGCTGGGTTAGGTTAGGTTAGGTTACGTTAGGTTAGGTTAGGTTAGGTTAGGTTACGTTAGGTTATGTTAGGTTAGGTTAGGTTACGTTAGGTTAGGTTAGGTCAGGTAAGGTTAGGTTACGTTAGAATAGGTTAGGTTAGGTTAGGTTACGTTAGGTTAGGTTAAGTTAGGTTAGGTTAGGTTTGGTTAGGTTTGGTTTGGTTAGGTTAGGTTGGGTTGGGTTAGGTTAGGTTAGGTTAGGTTAGGTTGGGTTAGGTTAGTTTAGGTTAGGTTAGGTTAGGTTAGGTTGGGTTGGGTTGGGTTGGGTTAGGTTAGGTTAGGTTAGGTTTGGTAAGGTTAGGTTAGGTTAGGTTACGTTAGGTTAAGGTATGAACCGTCGTAAAACCGCATTAAACAATGTCACTTAGTGAGATGCAGTGTTTTTCACCTTTACAAGTTGGGAACTGTGATATCTAATGTGAAAGCGCTTGAAACCGTCGTAATGTTGTAGAAAGCAATGTAAAGTAGCGAGTAAAACGTTTTCTAACGATAGAAGTGCGAAGGTTATGTTAGGTTGAGTTATGTTAGTTTAAGCTAGGTAGCGTCGTGAAACTACTAAAAACAACGTCATCTAACGAGATAGTGTTGTTTTATTGCGAGTACGAAACTGCGATAGGTGAAATATTGGGAAAGCACACAAAATGGCATGAACTAGCCAGATACTGCGTCTTGTGCCGTTACAAGTGCGAAACTGCTTTATTGTGATATTCTCGTTAAAGCGCATGCAAGTATCGTGAAACCTTGAAGAACGATGTCATTTAGCGAGATACAGCGTTCTGTACTGTAATAAGTTGGTGAGAAACTGTGAGGTCAAGCAAATATCGTAATTGTGAACGAAACAGTGTAATTGAGCGTATTTAGATACAAGTTCGAATGTTAGGTTAGGTTGAGATATCAACCGTCGTAAAACCGCATTAAACAATGTCACTTAGTGAGATGTAGTGTTTTTCAACATTACAAGTCGGGAACTACGATATCTAATGTGAAAGCGCATGAAACCGTCGTAATCTTGTAGAAAACATTGTAAAGTTGCGAGTAAAACGTTTTCTAACGATAGAAGTGCGAAGGTTAGCTTGAGTTATGTTAGTTTAAGCTATGTAGCGTCGTGAGACCACCAAAAAGGACGTCATCTAACGAGATAGTGTTGTTTTATTGCATGTACGAAACTGCAATAGGTGAAATGTTGTGAAAGTACACAAAACGGCTTGAACAAGCCAGATACTGCGTGTCGTACCGTTACAAGTGCGAAACTGCTATAATGTGATATTCTCGTTAAAGCGCATGCAAGCATCGTGAAACCTTAAAGAACGATGTCATTTAGCGAGATACAGCGTTCTGTACTGCAATAAGTTGGTGAAAAACTGTGAGGTTATGCAAATATCGTAATTGTGAACGAAACAGTGTAATAGAGCGTTTTTCAATACAAGTACGAATGTTAGGTTAGGTTAAGATATGAACCGTCGTAAAACCGCATTAAACAATGTCACTTAGTGAGATGCAGTGTTTTTCACCATTACAAGTCGGGAACTGCGATATCTAATGTGAAAGCGCTTGCAAACGTCGTTAGGTAAGGTTAGGTTAGGTTAGGTAAGGTTAGGTTAGGTTTGGTTACATTAGGTTAGGTTAGGTTAAGTTAGATTAGGTTAGGTTGGGTTGAGTTGGGTTAGGTTAGGTTAGGTTAGGTTAGGTTGGGTTAGGTTAGGTTAGGTTAGGTTACGTTAGGTTAGGTTAGGTTACGTTAGGTTAGGTTAGGTTAGGTTACGTTAGGTTAGGTTAGGTTAGGTAAGGATAATTTGGTTAGGTTAGGTAAGGTTAGGTTAGGTTAGGTTAGGTTGGGTTGGGTGTTGTTGGGTTGGGTTGGGTTGGGTTGGGTTAGGTTGGGTTAGGTTAGGTTAGGTTACGTTAGGTTAGGTTAGGTTACGTTAGGTTATGTTAGGTTAGGTTAGGTTACGTTAGGTTAGGTTAGGTCAGGTAAGGTTAGGTTACGTTAGAATAGGTTAGGTTAGGTTACGTTAGGTTAGGTTAGGTTAGGTTAGGTTTGGTTAGGTTAGGTTAGGTTAGCTTAGGTTAGGTTAGGTTGGGTTGGGTTGGGTTGGGTTAGGTTGGGTTAGGTTAGGTTAGGTTAGGTTAGGTTGGGTTAGGTTAGTTTAGGTTAAGTTAGGTTAGGTTAGGTTGGGTTGGGTTGGGTTGGGTTAGGTTAGGTTAGGTAAGGTTAGGTTAGGTTAGGTTAGGTTACGTTAGGTTAAGGTATGAACCGTCGTAAAACCGCATTAAACAATGTCACTTAGTGAGATGCAGTGTTTTTCACCTTTACAAGTTGGGAACTGTGATATCTAATGTGAAAGCGCTTGAAACCGTCATAATGTTGTAGAAAGCAATGTAAAGTAGCGAGTAAAACGTTTTCTAACGATAGAAGTGCGAAGGTTATGTTAGGTTGAGTTATGTTAGTTTAAGCTAGGTAGCGTCGTGCAACTACCAAAAACAACGTCATCTAACGAGATAGTGTTGTTTTATTGCGAGTACGAAACTGCGATAGGTTAAATGTTGTGAAAGCACAAAAAACGGCATGAACAAGCCAAATACTGCGTGTTGTACCGTTACAAGTGCGAAACTGCTATGTTGTGATATTCTCGTTAAAGCGCATGCAAGCATCGTGAAACCTTAAAGAACGATGTCATTTAGCGAGATACAGCGTTCTGTACTGCAATAAGTTGGTGAAAAACTGTGAGGTTATGCAAATATCCTAATTGTGAACGAAACAGTGTAATAGAGCGTTTTTTAATACAAGTGCGAATGTTAGGTTAGGTTAAGATATGAACCGTCGTAAAACCGCATTAAACAATGTCACTTAGTGAGATGCAGTGTTTTTCACCATTACAAGTCGGGAACTGCGATATCTAATGTGAAAGCGCTTGCAAACGTCGTTGGGTTAGGTTAGGTTTGGTTAGGTTAGGTTAGGTTAGGTTACGTTAGGTTAGGTTAGGTTTGGTTAGGTTACGTTAGGTAAGGTTTGGTTAGGTTAGGTTAGTTTAGGTTGGGTTAGGTAAGGTTAGGTTAGGTTAAGATATGAACCGCGCTAAAACCGCATTAAACAATGTCACTTAGTGAGATGCTGTGTTTTTCACCATTACAAGTCGGGAACTGCGATATCTAATGTGAAAGCGCATGAAACCGTCGTAATCTTGTAGAAAACATTGTAGAGTAGCGAATAAAACGTTTTCTAACGATAGAAGTGCGAAGGTTCGGTTAGTTTGAGCTAGGTAGCGTCGTGAAACCACCAAAAACGATGTCATCTAACGAGATAGTGTTGTTTTATTGCGAGTACGAAACTGCGATAGGTGAAATATTGGGAAAGCACACAAAATGGCATGAACTAGCCAGATACTGCGTCTTGTGCCGTTACAAGTGCGAAACTGCTTTATTGTGATATTCTCGTTAAAGCGCATGCAAGTATCGTGAAACCTTGAAGAACGATGTCTTTTAGCGAGATACAGCGTTCTGTACTGTAATAAGTTGGTGAGAAACTGTGAGGTCAAGCAAATATCGTAATTGTGAACGAAACAGTGTAATTGAGCGTATTTAGATACAAGTTCGAATGTTAGGTTAGGTTGAGATATCAACCGTCGTAAAACCGCATTAAACAATGTCACTTAGTGAGATGTAGTGTTTTTCAACATTACAAGTCGGGAACTACGATATCTAATGTGAAAGCGCATGAAACCGTCGTAATGTTGTAGAAAGCAATGTAAAGTAGCGAGTAAAACGTTTTCTAACGATAGAAGTGCGAAGGTTATGTTAAGTTGAGTTATGTTAGTTTAAGCTAGGTGGCGTCGTGAAACCACCAAAAACGACGTCATCTAACGAGATAGTGTTGTTTTATTGCGAGTACGAAACTGCGATAGGTAAAATGTTGTGAAAGCACACAAAACGGCATGAACAAGCCAAATACTGCGTGTTGTACCGTTACAAGTGCGAAACTGCTATGTTGTGACATTCTCGGTAAAGCGCATGCAAGAATCGTGAAACCTTAAAGAACGATGTCATTTAGCGAGATACAGCGTTCTGTACTGTAATAAGTTGGTGAGAAACTGTGAGGTCAAGCAAATATTGTAATTGTGAACGAAACCGTGTAAATGAGCGTCTTTAGATACAAGTGCGAATGTTAGGTTAGGTTGACATATCAACCGTCGTAAAACCGCATTAAACAATGTCACTTAGTGAGATGTAGTGTTTTTCAACATTACAAGTCGGGAACTACGATATCTAATGTGAAAGCGCATGAAACCATCGTAATCTTGTAGAAAACATTGTAAAGTTGCGAGTAAAACGTTTTCTAACGATAGAAGTGCGAAGGTTAGGTTAGGTTAGGTTAGTTTAAGCTAGGTAGCGTCGTGAAACTACCAAAAACGACGTCATCTAACGATATAGTGTTGTTTTATAGCGAGTATTAAACTGCGATAGGTGAAATGTTGTGAAAGCACACAAAACGGCATGAACAAGCCAAATACTGCGTGTTCTACCGTTACAAGTGCGAAACTGCTATATTGTGATATTCTCGTTAAAGCGCATGCAAGCATCGTGAAACCTTAAAGAAATATGTCATTTAGCGAGATACAACGTTCTGTACTGCAATAAGTTGGTGAAAAACTGTGAGGTTATGCAAACATCGTAATTGTGAACAAAACAGTGTAATAAAGCGTTTTTAGATACAAGTGCGAATGTTAGGTTAGGTTAAGATATGAACCGTCGTAAAACCGCATTAAACAATGTCAATTAGTGAGATGCAGTGTTTTTCACCATTAAAAGTCGGGAACTGCGATATCTAATGTGAAAGCGCTTGCAACCGTCGTTAGGTTAGGTTAGGTTAGGTTTTGTTAGGTTAGGTTAGGTTAGGTTAGATTAGGTTAGGTTGGGTTGAGTTGGGTTAGGTTAGGTTAGGTTAGGTTAGGTTGGGTTAGGTTAGGTTAGGTTAGGTTAGGTTACGTTAGGTTAGGTTAGGTTAGGTTAGGTTACGTTAGGTTAGGTTAGGTTAGGTAAGGATAATTTGGTTAGGTTAGGTAAGGTTAGGTTAGGTTAGGTTGGGTTGGGTGTTGTTGGGTTGGGTGTTGTTGGGTTGGGTTGGGTTGGGTTAGGCTGGGTTAGGTTAGGTTAGGTTACGTTAGGTTAGGTTAGGTTAGGTTAGGTTACGTTAGGTTATGTTAGGTTAGGTTAGGTTACGTTAGGTTAGGTTAGGTCAGGTAAGGTTAGGTTACGTTAGAATAGGTTAGGTTAGGTTAGGTTACGTTAGGTTAGGTTAAGTTAGGTTAGGTTAGGTTTGGTTAGGTTTGGTTTGGTTAGCTTAGGTTAGGTTAGGTTGGGTTGGGTTGGGTTAGGTTAGGTTAGGTTAGGTTAGGTTGGGTTAGGTTAGTTTAGGTTAGGTTAGGTTAGGTTAGGTTGGGTTGGGTTGGGTTAGGTTAGGTTAGGTTAGGTTTGGTAAGGTTAGGTTAGGTTAGGTTACGTTAGGTTAAGGTATGAACCGTCGTAAAACCGCATTAAACAATGTCACTTAGTGAGATGCAGTGTTTTTCACCTTTACAAGTTGGGAACTGTGATATCTAATGTGAAAGCGCTTGAAACCGTCGTAATGTTGTAGAAAGCAATGTAAAGTAGCGAGTAAAACGTTTTCTAACGATAGAAGTGCGAAGGTTATGTTAGGTTGAGTTATGTTAGTTTAAGCTAGGTAGCGTCGTGAAACTACCAAAAACAACGTCATCTAACGAGATAGTGTTGTTTTATTGCGAGTACGAAACTGCGATAGGTGAAATGTTGTGAAAGCACACAAAACGGCATGAACAAGCCAAATACTGCGTGTTGTACCGTTACAAGTGCGAAACTGCTATGTTGTGATATTCTCGTTAAAGCGCATGCAAGCATCGTGAAACCTTAAAGAACGACGTCATTTAGCGAGATACAGCGTTCTGTACTGCAATAAGTTGGTGAAAAACTGTGAGGTTATGCAAATATCCTAATTGTGAACGAAACAGTGTAATAGAGCGTTTTTTATAGCAAGTGCGAATGTTAGGTTAGGTTAAGATATGAACCGTCGTAAAACCGCATTAAACAATGTCACTTAGTGAGATGCAGTGTTTTTCACCATTACAAGTCGGGAACTGCGATATCTAAAGTGAAAGCGCTTGCAAACGTCGTTAGGTTAGGTTAGGTTAGGTTAGGTTAGGTTACGTTAGGTTAGGTTAGGTTAGGTTTGGTTAGGTTAGGTTAGGTTTGGTTAGGGATGTTAGGTTAGGTTGGGTTAGGTAAGGTTAGGTTAGGTTAAGATATGAACCGCGCTAAAACCGCATTAAACAATGTCACTTAGTGAGATGCTGTGTTTTTCACCATTACAAGTCGGGAACTGCGATATCTAATGTGAAAGCGCATGAAACCGTCGTAATCTTGTAGAAAACATTGTAGAGTAGCGAATAAAACGTTTTCTAACGATAGAAGTGCGAAGGTTCGGTTAGTTTGAGCTAGGTAGCGTCGTGAAACCACCAAAAACGATGTCATCTAACGAGATAGTGTTGTTTTATTGCGAGTACGAAACTGCGATAGGTGAAATATTGGGAAAGCACACAAAATGGCATGAACTAGCCAGATACTGCGTCTTGTGCCGTTACAAGTGCGAAACTGCTTTATTGTGATATTCTCGTTAAAGCGCATGCAAGTATCGTGAAACCTTGAAGAACGATGTCATTTAGCGAGATACAGCGTTCTGTACTGTAATAAGTTGGTGAGAAACTGTGAGGTCAAGCAAATATCGTAATTGTGAACGAAACAGTGTAATTGAGCGTATTTAGATACAAGTTCGAATGTTAGGTTAGGTTGAGATATCAACCGTCGTAAAACCGCATTAAACAATGTCACTTAGTGAGATGTAGTGTTTTTCAACATTACAAGTCGGGAACTACGATATCTAATGTGAAAGCGCATGAAACCGTCGTAATCTTGTAGAAAACATTGTAAAGTTGCGAGTAAAACGTTTTCTAACGATAGAAGTGCGAAGGTTAGCTTGAGTTATGTTAGTTTAAGCTATGTAGCGTCGTGAGACCACCAAAAAGGACGTCATCTAACGAGATAGTGTTGTTTTATTGCATGTACGAAACTGCAATAGGTGAAATGTTGTGAAAGTACACAAAACGGCTTGAACAAGCCAGATACTGCGTGTTGTACCGTTACAAGTGCGAAACTGCTATAATGTGATATTCTCGTTAAAGCGCATGCAAGCATCGTGAAACCTTAAAGAACGATGTCATTTAGCGAGATACAGCGTTCTGTACTGCAATAAGTTGGTGAAAAACTGTGAGGTTATGCAAATATCGTAATTGTGAACGAAACAGTGTAATAGAGCGTTTTTCAATACAAGTACGAATGTTAGGTTAGGTTAAGATATGAACCGTCGTAAAACCGCATTAAACAATGTCACTTAGTGAGATGCAGTGTTTTTCACCATTACAAGTCGGGAACTGCGATATCTAATGTGAAAGCGCTTGCAAACGTCGTTAGGTAAGGTTAGGTTAGGTTAGGTAAGGTTAGGTTAGGTTTGGTTACATTAGGTTAGGTTAGGTTAAGTTAGATTAGGTTAGGTTGGGTTGAGTTGGGTTAGGTTAGGTTAGGTTAGGTTAGGTTGGGTTAGGTTAGGTTAGGTTAGGTTACGTTAGGTTAGGTTAGGTTACGTTAGGTTAGGTTAGGTTAGGTTACGTTAGGTTAGGTTAGGTTAGGTTTGGTTAGGTTAGGTTAGGTTAGCTTAGGTTAGGTTAGGTTGGGTTGGGTTGGGTTGGGTTAGGTTGGGTTAGGTTAGGTTAGGTTAGGTTAGGTTGGGTTAGGTTAGTTTAGGTTAAGTTAGGTTAGGTTAGGTTGGGTTGGGTTGGGTTGGGTTAGGTTAGGTTAGGTAAGGTTAGGTTAGGTTAGGTTAGGTTACGTTAGGTTAAGGTATGAACCGTCGTAAAACCGCATTAAACAATGTCACTTAGTGAGATGCAGTGTTTTTCACCTTTACAAGTTGGGAACTGTGATATCTAATGTGAAAGCGCTTGAAACCGTCATAATGTTGTAGAAAGCAATGTAAACTAGCGAGTAAAACGTTTTCTAACGATAGAAGTGCGAAGGTTATGTTAGGTTGAGTTATGTTAGTTTAAGCTAGGTAGCGTCGTGCAACTACCAAAAACAACGTCATCTAACGAGATAGTGTTGTTTTATTGCGAGTACGAAACTGCGATAGGTTAAATGTTGTGAAAGCACAAAAAACGGCATGAACAAGCCAAATACTGCGTGTTGTACCGTTACAAGTGCGAAACTGCTATGTTGTGATATTCTCGTTAAAGCGCATGCAAGCATCGTGAAACCTTAAAGAACGATGTCATTTAGCGAGATACAGCGTTCTGTACTGCAATAAGTTGGTGAAAAACTGTGAGGTTATGCAAATATCCTAATTGTGAACGAAACAGTGTAATAGAGCGTTTTTTAATACAAGTGCGAATGTTAGGTTAGGTTAAGATATGAACCGTCGTAAAACCGCATTAAACAATGTCACTTAGTGAGATGCAGTGTTTTTCACCATTACAAGTCGGGAACTGCGATATCTAATGTGAAAGCGCTTGCAAACGTCGTTGGGTTAGGTTAGGTTTGGTTAGGTTAGGTTAGGTTAGGTTACGTTAGGTTAGGTTAGGTTTGGTTTGGTTACGTTAGGTAAGGTTTGGTTAGGTTAGGTTAGTTTAGGTTGGGTTAGGTAAGGTTAGGTTAGGTTAAGATATGAACCGCGCTAAAACCGCATTAAACAATGTCACTTAGTGAGATGCTGTGTTTTTCACCATTACAAGTCGGGAACTGCGATATCTAATGTGAAAGCGCATGAAACCGTCGTAATCTTGTAGAAAACATTGTAGAGTAGCGAATAAAACGTTTTCTAACGATAGAAGTGCGAAGGTTCGGTTAGTTTGAGCTAGGTAGCGTCGTGAAACCACCAAAAACGATGTCATCTAACGAGATAGTGTTGTTTTATTGCGAGTACGAAACTGCGATAGGTGAAATATTGGGAAAGCACACAAAATGGCATGAACTAGCCAGATACTGCGTCTTGTGCCGTTACAAGTGCGAAACTGCTTTATTGTGATATTCTCGTTAAAGCGCATGCAAGTATCGTGAAACCTTGAAGAACGATGTCTTTTAGCGAGATACAGCGTTCTGTACTGTAATAAGTTGGTGAGAAACTGTGAGGTCAAGCAAATATCGTAATTGTGAACGAAACAGTGTAATTGAGCGTATTTAGATACAAGTTCGAATGTTAGGTTAGGTTGAGATATCAACCGTCGTAAAACCGCATTAAACAATGTCACTTAGTGAGATGTAGTGTTTTTCAACATTACAAGTCGGGAACTACGATATCTAATGTGAAAGCGCATGAAACCGTCGTAATGTTGTAGAAAGCAATGTAAAGTAGCGAGTAAAACGTTTTCTAACGATAGAAGTGCGAAGGTTATGTTAGGTTGAGTTATGTTAGTTTAAGCTAGGTGGCGTCGTGAAACCACCAAAAACGACGTCATCTAACGAGATAGTGTTGTTTTATTGCGAGTACGAAACTGCGATAGGTAAAATGTTGTGAAAGCACACAAAACGGCATGAACAAGCCAAATACTGCGTGTTGTACCGTTACAAGTGCGAAACTGCTATGTTGTGACATTCTCGGTAAAGCGCATGCAAGAATCGTGAAACCTTAAAGAACGATGTCATTTAGCGAGATACAGCGTTCTGTACTGTAATAAGTTGGTGAGAAACTGTGAGGTCAAGCAAATATTGTAATTGTGAACGAAACAGTGTAAATGAGCGTCTTTAGATACAAGTGCGAATGTTAGGTTAGGTTGACATATCAACCGTCGTAAAACCGCATTAAACAATGTCACTTAGTGAGATGTAGTGTTTTTCAACATTACAAGTCGGGAACTACGATATCTAATGTGAAAGCGCATGAAACCGTCGTAATCTTGTAGAAAACATTGTAAAGTTGCGAGTAAAACGTTTTCTAACGATAGAAGTGCGAAGTTTAGGTTAGGTTAGGTTAGTTTAAGCTAGGTAGCGTCGTGAAACTACCAAAAACGACGTCATCTAACGAGATAGTGTTGTTTTATAGCGAGTATTAAACTGCGATAGGTGAAATGTGAAAGCACACAAAACGGCATGAACAAGCCAAATACTGCGTGTTCTACCGTTACAAGTGCGAAAGTGCTATATTGTGATACTCTCGTTAAAGCGCAAGCAAGCATCGTGAAACCTTAAAGAACAATGTCATTTAGCGAGAGACAGCGTTCTGTACTGCAATAAGTTGGTGAAAAACTGTGAGGTCATGCAAATATCGTAATTGTGAACGAAACAGTGTAATAGAGCGTTTTTCAATACAAGTACGAATGTTAGGTTAGGTTAAGATATGAACCGTCGTAAAACCGCATTAAACAATGTCACTTAGTGAGATGCAGTGTTTTTCACCATTACAAGTCGGGAACTGCGATATCTAATGTGAAAGCGCTTGCAAACGTCGTTAGGTTAGGTTAGGTTAGGTTAGGTTAGGTTAGGTTAGGTTAGGTTAGGTTAGGTTAGGTTACATTAGTTAGGTTTGGTTAGGTTAGGTTAGGTTATGTTAGGTTAGGTTGGGTTAGGTTAGGTTAGGTTACGTTAGGTTAAGGTATGAACCGTCGTAAAACCGCAATAAACAATGTCACTTAGTGAGATGCAGTGTTTTTCACCTTTACAAGTTGGGAACTGCGATATCTAATGTGAGAGCGCTTGAAACCGTCGTAATGTTGTAGAAAGCAATGTAAAGTAGCGAGTAAAACGTTTTCTAACGATAGAAGTGCGAAGGTTAGGTTAGGTTAGGTTAGTTTAAGCTAGGTAGCGTCGTGAAACTACCAAAAACGACGTCATCTAACGAGATAGTGTTGTTTTATTGCGAGTATTAAACTGCGATAGGTGAAATGTTGTGAAAGCACACAAAACGGCATGAACAAGCCAAATACTGCGTGTTCTACCGTTACAAGTGCGAAACTGCTATATTGTGATATTCTCGTTAAAGCGCATGCAAGCATCGTGAAACCTAAAAGAACAATGTCATTTAGCGAGATACAGCGTTCTGTACTGCAATAAGTTGGTGAAAAACTGTGAGGTTATGCAAATATCGTAATGGTGAACGAAACAGTGTAATAGAGCGTTTTTCAATACAAGTACGAATGTTAGGTTAGGTTAAGATATGAACCGTCGTAAAACCGCATTAAACAATGTCACTTAGTGAGATGCAGTGTTTTTCACCATTACAAGTCGGGAACTGCGATATCCAATGTGAAAGCGCTTGCAAACGTCGTTAGATAAGGTTAGGTTAGGTTAGGTAAGGTTAGGTTAGGTTTGGTTAGGTTAGTTTAGGTTAGGTTAGGTTAGGTTAGATTAGGTTAGGTTGGGTTGAGTTGGGTTAGGTTAGGTTGGGTTAGGTTAGGTTAGGTTGGGTTAGGTTAGGTTAGGTTAGGTTACGTTAGGTTAGGTTAGGTTACGTTAGGTTAGGTTAGGTTAGGTTACGTTAGGTTAGGTTAGGTTAGGTAAGGATAATTTGGTTAGGTTAGGTAAGGTTAGGTTAGGTTAGGTTAGGTTGGGTTGGGTGTTGTTGGGTTGGGTTGGGTTGGGTTAGGTTGGGTTAGGTTAGGTTAGGTTACGTTAGGTTAGGTTAGGTTAGGTTACGTTAGGTTATGTTAGGTTAGGTTAGGTTACGTTAGGTTAGGTTAGGTCAGGTAAGGTTAGGTTACGTTAGAATAGGTTAGGTTAGGTTACGTTAGGTTAGGTTAAGTTAGGTTAGGTTAGGTTTGGTTAGGTTAGGTTAGGTTAGCTTAGGTTAGGTTAGGTTGGGTTGGGTTGGGTTAGGTTGGGTTAGGTTAGGTTAGGTTAGGTTAGGTTGGGTTAGGTTAGTTTAGGTTAGGTTAGGTTAGGTTAGGTTGGGTTGGGTTGGGTTAGGTTAGGTTAGGTAAGGTTAGGTTAGGTTAGGTTAGGTTACGTTAGGTTAAGGTATGAACCGTCGTAAAACCGCATGAAACAATGTCACTTAGTGAGATGCAGTGTTTTTCATCTTTACAAGTTGGGAACTGCGATATCTAATGTGAAAGCGCATGAAACCGTCGTAATCTTGTAGAAAACATTGTAAAGTTGCGAGTAAAACGTTTTCTAACGATATAAGTGCGAAGGTTAGGTTAGGTTAGGTTAGTTTAAGCTAGGTAGCGTCGTGAAACTAACAAAAACGACGTCATCTAACGAGATAGTGTTGTTTTATTGCGAGTACGAAACTGCGATAGGTGAATTATTGGGAAAGCACACAAAATGGCATGAACTAGCCAGATACTGCGTCTTGTGCCGTTACAAGTGAGAAACTGCTTTATTGTGATATTCTCGTTAAAGCGCATGCAAGTATCGTGAAACCTTAAAGAACGATGTCATTTAGCGAGATACAGCGTTCTGTACTGTAATAAGTTGGTGAGAAACTGTGAGGTCAAGCAAATATCGTAATTGTGAACGAAACAGTGTAATTGAGCGTATTTAGATACAAGTGCGAATGTTAGGTTAGGTTGAGATATCAACCGTCGTAAAACCGCATTAAACAATGTCACTTAGTGAGATGTAGTGTTTTTCAACATTACAAGTCGGGAACTACGATATCTAATGTGAAAGCGCATGAAACCGTCGTAATCTTGTAGAAAACATTGTAAAGTTGCGAGTAAAACGTTTTCTAACGATAGAAGTGCGAAGGTTAGCTTGAGTTATGTTAGTTTAAGCTATGTAGCGTCGTGAGACCACCAAAAAGGACGTCATCTAACGAGATAGTGTTGTTTTATTGCATGCACGTAACTGCAATAGGTGAAATTTTGTGAAAGTACACAAAACGGCTTGAACAAGCCAGATACTGCGTGTTGTACCGTTACAAGTGCGAAACTGCTATAATGTGATATTCTTGTTAAAGCGCATGCAAGCATCGTGAAACCTTAAAGAACGATGTCCTTTAGCGAGATACAGCGTTCTGTACTGCAATAAGTTGGTGAAAAACTGTGAGGTTATGCAAATATCCTAATTGTGAACGAAGCAGTGTAATAGAGTGTTTTTCAATACAAGTACGAATGTTAGGTTAGGTTAAGATATGAACCGTCGTAAAACCGCATTAAACAATGTCACTTAGTGAGATGCAGTGTTTTTCACCATTACAAGTCGGGAACTGCGATATCTAATGTGAAAGCGCTTGCAAACGTCGTTAGGTTAGGTTAGGTTAGGTTAGGTTAGGTTACGTTAGGTTAGGTTTGGTTAGGTTAGGTTAGGTTAGGTTAGGTTAGGTTAGGTTGGGTTAGGTTAGGTTAAGATATGAACCGCGCTAAAACCGCATTAAACAATGTCACTTAGTGAGATGCAGTGTTTTTCACCTTTACAAGTTGGGAACTGCGATATCTAATGTGAAAGCGCTTGAAACCGTCGTAATGTTGTAGAAAGCAATGTAAAGTAGCGAGTAAAACGTTTTCTCACGATAGAAGTGCGAAGGTTATGTTAGGTTGAGTTATGTTAGTTTAAGCTAGGTAGCGTCGTGAAACCACCAAAAACGACGTCATCTAACGAGATAGTGTTGTTTTATTGCGAGTACGAAACTGCGATAGGTAAAATGTTGTGAAAGCACACAAAACGGCATGAACAAGCCAAATACTGCGTGTTGTACCGTTACAAGTGCGAAACTGCTATGTTGTGACATTCTCGGTAAAGCGCATGCAAGTATCGTGAAACCTTAAAGAACGATGTCATTTAGCGAGATACAGCGTTCTGTACTGTAATAAGTTGGTGAGAAACTGTGAGGTCAAGCAAATATCGTAATTGTGAACGAAACAGTGTAATTGAGCGTCTTTAGATACAAGTGCGAATGTTAGGTTAGGTTGACATATCAACCATCGTAAAACCGCATTAAACAATGTCACTTAGTGAGATGTAGTGTTTTTCAACATTACAAGTCGGGAACTACGATATCTAATGTGAAAGCGCATGAAACCATCGTAATCTTGTAGAAAACATTGTAAAGTTGCGAGTAAAACGTTTTCTAACGATAGAAGTGCGAAGGTTAGGTTAGGTTAGGTTAGTTTAGGCTAGGTAGCGTCGTGAAACTACCAAAAACGACGTCGTCTAAAGAGATAGTGTTGTTTTATGGCGAGTATTAAACTGCGATAGGTGAAATGTTGTGAAAGCACACAAAACGGCATGAACAAGCCAAATACTGCGTGTTCTACCGTTACAAGTGCGAAACTGCTATATTGTGATATTCTCGTTAAAGCGCATGCAAGCATCGTGAAACCTTAAAGAACAATGTCATTTAGCGAGATACAGCGTTCTGTACTGCAATAAAATGGTGAAAAACTGTGAGGTTATGCAAATATCGTAATTGTGAACGAAACAGTGTAATAGAGCGTTTTTCAATACAAGTACGAATGTTAGGTTAGGTTAAGATATGAACCGTCGAAAACCGCACTAAACAATGTCACTTAGTGAGATGCAGTGTTTTTCACCATTACAAGTCGGGAACTGCGATATCTAATGTGAAAGCGCTTGCAAACGTCGTTAGGTTAGGTTAGGTTAGGTTAGGTTAGGTTACGTTAGGTTAGGTTTGGTTAGGTTAGGTTAGGTTAGGTTAGGTTAGGTTAGGTTGGGTTAGGTTAGGTTAGGTTACGTTAGGTTAAGGTATGAACCGTCGTAAAACCGCAATAAACAATGTCACTTAGTGAGATGCAGTGTTTTTCACCTTTACAAGTTGGGAACTGCGATATCTAATGTGAAAGCGCTTGAAACCGTCGTAATGTTGTAGAAAGCAATGTAAAGTAGCGAGTAAAACGTTTTCTAACGATAGAAGTGCGAAGGTTATGTTAGGTTATGTTAGTTTAAGCTAGGTAGCGTCGTGAAACCACCAAAAACGACGTCATCTAACGAGATAGTGTTGTTTTATTGCGTGTACGAAACTGCGATAGGTAAAATGTTGTGAAAGCACACAAAACGGCATGAACAAGCCAAATACTGCGTGTTGTACCGTTACAAGTGCGAAACTGCTATGTTTTGACATTCTCGGTAAAGCGCATGCAAGTATCGTGAAACCTTAAAGAACGATGTCATTTAGCGAGATACAGCGTTCTGTACTGTAATAAGTTGGTGAGAAACTGTGAGGTCAAGCAAATATCGTAATTGTGAACGAAACAGTGTAATTGAGCGTCTTTAGATACAAGTGCGAATGTTAGGTTAGGTTGACATATCAACCGTCGTAAAACCGCATTAAACAATGTCACTTAGTGAGATGTAGTGTTTTTCAACATTACAAGTCGGGAACTACGATATCTAATGTGAAAGCGCATGAAACCATCGTAATCTTGTAGAAAACATTGTAAAGTTGCGAGTAAAACGTTTTCTAACGATAGAAGTGCGAAGGTTAGGTTAGGTTAGGTTAGTTTAAGCTAGGTAGCGTCGTGAAACTACCAAAAACGACGTCATCTAACGATATAGTGTTGTTTTATAGCGAGTATTAAACTGCGATAGGTGAAATGTTGTGAAAGCACACAAAACGGCATGAACAAGCCAAATACTGCGTGTTCTACCGTTACAAGTGCGAAACTGCTATATTGTGATATTCTCGTTAAAGCGCATGCAAGCATCGTGAAACCTTAAAGAAATATGTCATTTAGCGAGATACAACGTTCTGTACTGCAATAAGTTGGTGAAAAACTGTGAGGTTATGCAAACATCGTAATTGTGAACAAAACAGTGTAATAAAGCGTTTTTAGATACAAGTGCGAATGTTAGGTTAGGTTAAGATATGAACCGTCGTAAAACCGCATTAAACAATGTCAATTAGTGAGATGCAGTGTTTTTCACCATTAAAAGTCGGGAACTGCGATATCTAATGTGAAAGCGCTTGCAACCGTCGTTAGGTTAGGTTAGGTTAGGTTTTGTTAGGTTAGGTTAGGTTAGGTTAGATTAGGTTAGGTTGGGTTGAGTTGGGTTAGGTTAGGTTAGGTTAGCTTAGGTTGGGTTAGGTTAGGTTAGGTTACGTTAGGTTAGGTTAGGTTTGGTTAGGTTACGTTAGGTTAGGTTAGGTTAGGTAAGGATAATTTGGTTAGGTTAGGTAAGGTTAGGTTAGGTTAGGTTGGGTTGGGTGTTGTTGGGTTGGGTGTTGTTGGGTTGGGTTGGGTTGGGTTAGGCTGGGTTAGGTTAGGTTAGGTTACGTTAGGTTAGGTTAGGTTAGGTTAGGTTACGTTAGGTTATGTTAGGTTAGGTTAGGTTACGTTAGGTTAGGTTAGGTCAGGTAAGGTTAGGTTACGTTAGAATAGGTTAGGTTAGGTTAGGTTACGTTAGGTTAGGTTAAGTTAGGTTAGGTTAGGTTTGGTTAGGTTTGGTTTGGTTAGGTTAGGTTGGGTTGGGTTAGGTTAGGTTAGGTTAGGTTAGGTTGGGTTAGGTTAGTTTAGGTTAGGTTAGGTTAGGTTAGGTTGGGTTGGGTTGGGTTGGGTTAGGTTAGGTTAGGTTAGGTTTGGTAAGGTTAGGTTAGGTTAGGTTACGTTAGGTTAAGGTATGAACCGTCGTAAAACCGCATTAAACAATGTCACTTAGTGAGATGCAGTGTTTTTCACCTTTACAAGTTGGGAACTGTGATATCTAATGTGAAAGCGCTTGAAACCGTCGTAATGTTGTAGAAAGCAATGTAAAGTAGCGAGTAAAACGTTTTCTAACGATAGAAGTGCGAAGGTTATGTTAGGTTGAGTTATGTTAGTTTAAGCTAGGTAGCGTCGTGAAACTACTAAAAACAACGTCATCTAACGAGATAGTGTTGTTTTATTGCGAGTACGAAACTGCGATAGGTGAAATATTGGGAAAGCACACAAAATGGCATGAACTAGCCAGATACTGCGTCTTGTGCCGTTACAAGTGCGAAACTGCTTTATTGTGATATTCTCGTTAAAGCGCATGCAAGTATCGTGAAACCTTGAAGAACGATGTCATTTAGCGAGATACAGCGTTCTGTACTGTAATAAGTTGGTGAGAAACTGTGAGGTCAAGCAAATATCGTAATTGTGAACGAAACAGTGTAATTGAGCGTATTTAGATACAAGTTCGAATGTTAGGTTAGGTTGAGATATCAACCGTCGTAAAACCGCATTAAACAATGTCACTTAGTGAGATGTAGTGTTTTTCAACATTACAAGTCGGGAACTACGATATCTAATGTGAAAGCGCATGAAACCGTCGTAATCTTGTAGAAAACATTGTAAAGTTGCGAGTAAAACGTTTTCTAACGATAGAAGTGCGAAGGTTAGCTTGAGTTATGTTAGTTTAAGCTATGTAGCGTCGTGAGACCACCAAAAAGGACGTCATCTAACGAGATAGTGTTGTTTTATTGCATGTACGAAACTGCAATAGGTGAAATGTTGTGAAAGTACACAAAACGGCTTGAACAAGCCAGATACTGCGTGTTGTACCGTTACAAGTGCGAAACTGCTATAATGTGATATTCTCGTTAAAGCGCATGCAAGCAACGTGAAACCTTAAAGAACGATGTCATTTAGCGAGATACAGCGTTCTGTACTGCAATAAGTTGGTGAAAAACTGTGAGGTTATGCAAATATCGTAATTGTGAACGAAACAGTGTAATAGAGCGTTTTTCAATACAAGTACGAATGTTAGGTTAGGTTAAGATATGAACCGTCGTAAAACCGCATTAAACAATGTCACTTAGTGAGATGCAGTGTTTTTCACCATTACAAGTCGGGAACTGCGATATCTAATGTGAAAGCGCTTGCAAACGTCGTTAGGTAAGGTTAGGTTAGGTTAGGTAAGGTTAGGTTAGGTTTGGTTACATTAGGTTAGGTTAGGTTAAGTTAGATTAGGTTAGGTTGGGTTGAGTTGGGTTAGGTTAGGTTAGGTTAGGTTAGGTTGGGTTAGGTTAGGTTAGGTTAGGTTACGTTAGGTTAGGTTAGGTTACGTTAGGTTAGGTTAGGTTAGGTTACGTTAGGTTAGGTTAGGTTAGGTAAGGATAATTTGGTTAGGTTAGGTAAGGTTAGGTTAGGTTAGGTTAGGTTGGGTTGGGTGTTGTTGGGTTGGGTTGGGTTGGGTTGGGTTAGGTTGGGTTAGGTTAGGTTAGGTTACGTTAGGTTAGGTTAGGTTACGTTAGGTTATGTTAGGTTAGGTTAGGTTACGTTAGGTTAGGTTAGGTCAGGTAAGGTTAGGTTACGTTAGAATAGGTTAGGTTAGGTTACGTTAGGTTAGGTTAGGTTAGGTTAGGTTTGGTTAGGTTAGGTTAGGTTAGCTTAGGTTAGGTTAGGTTGGGTTGGGTTGGGTTGGGTTAGGTTGGGTTAGGTTAGGTTAGGTTAGGTTAGGTTAGGTTGGGTTAGGTTAGTTTAGGTTAAGTTAGGTTAGGTTAGGTTGGGTTGGGTTGGGTTGGGTTAGGTTAGGTTAGGTAAGGTTAGGTTAGGTTAGGTTAGGTTACGTTAGGTTAAGGTATGAACCGTCGTAAAACCGCATTAAACAATGTCACTTAGTGAGATGCAGTGTTTTTCACCTTTACAAGTTGGGAACTGTGATATCTAATGTGAAAGCGCTTGAAACCGTCATAATGTTGTAGAAAGCAATGTAAAGTAGCGAGTAAAACGTTTTCTAACGATAGAAGTGCGAAGGTTATGTTAGGTTGAGTTATGTTAGTTTAAGCTAGGTAGCGTCGTGCAACTACCAAAAACAACGTCATCTAACGAGATAGTGTTGTTTTATTGCGAGTACGAAACTGCGATAGGTTAAATGTTGTGAAAGCACAAAAAACGGCATGAACAAGCCAAATACTGCGTGTTGTACCGTTACAAGTGTGAAACTGCTATGTTGTGATATTCTCGTTAAAGCGCATGCAAGCATCGTGAAACCTTAAAGAACGATGTCATTTAGCGAGATACAGCGTTCTGTACTGCAATAAGTTGGTGAAAAACTGTGAGGTTATGCAAATATCCTAATTGTGAACGAAACAGTGTAATAGAGCGTTTTTTAATACAAGTGCGAATGTTAGGTTAGGTTAAGATATGAACCGTCGTAAAACCGCATTAAACAATGTCACTTAGTGAGATGCAGTGTTTTTCACCATTACAAGTCGGGAACTGCGATATCTAATGTGAAAGCGCTTGCAAACGTCGTTGGGTTAGGTTAGGTTTGGTTAGGTTAGGTTAGGTTAGGTTACGTTAGGTTAGGTTAGGTTTGGTTAGGTTACGTTAGGTAAGGTTTGGTTAGGTTAGGTTAGTTTAGGTTGGGTTAGGTAAGGTTAGGTTAGGTTAAGATATGAACCGCGCTAAAACCGCATTAAACAATGTCACTTAGTGAGATGCTGTGTTTTTCAACATTACAAGTCGGGAACTACGATATCTAATGTGAAAGCACATGAAACCGTCGTAATCTTGTAGAAAACATTGTAAAGTTGCGAGTAAAACGTTTTCTAACAATAGAAGTGCGAAGTTTAGGTTAGGTTAGGTTAGTTTAAGCTAGGTAGCGTCGTGAAACTACCAAAAACGACGTCATCTAACGAGATAGTGTTGTTTTATAGCGAGTATTAAACTGCGATAGGTGAAATGTGAAAGCACACAAAACGGCATGAACAAGCCAAATACTGCGTGTTCTACCGTTACAAGTGCGAAAGTGCTATATTGTGATACTCTCGTTAAAGCGCAAGCAAGCATCGTGAAACCTTAAAGAACAATGTCATTTAGCGAGAGACAGCGTTGTGTACTGCAATAAGTTGGTGAAAAACTGTGAGGTCATGCAAATATCGTAATTGTGAACGAAACAGTGTAATAGAGCGTTTTTCAATACAAGTACGAATGTTAGGTTAGGTTAAGATATGATCCGTCGTAAAACCGCATTAAACAATGTCACTTAGTGAGATGCAGTGTTTTTCACCATTACAAGTCGGGAACTGCGATATCTAATGTGAAAGCGCTTGCAAACGTCGTTAGGTTAGGTTAGGTTAGGTTAGGTTAGGTTAGGTTAGGTTAGGTTACATTAGTTAGGTTTGGTTAGGTTAGGTTAGGTTATGTTAGGTTAGGTTGGGTTAGGTTAGGTTAGGTTACGTTAGGTTAAGGTATGAACCGTCGTAAAACCGCAATAAACAATGTCACTTAGTGAGATGCAGTGTTTTTCACCTTTACAAGTTGGGAACTGCGATATCTAATGTGAGAGCGCTTGAAACCGTCGTAATGTTGTAGAAAGCAATGTAAAGTAGCGAGTAAAACGTTTTCTAACGATAGAAGTGCGAAGGTTAGGTTAGGTTAGGTTAGTTTAAGCTAGGTAGCGTCGTGAAACTACCAAAAACGACGTCATCTAACGAGATAGTGTTGTTTTATTGCGAGTATTAAACTGCGATAGGTGAAATGTTGTGAAAGCACACAAAACGGCATGAACAAGCCAAATACTGCGTGTTCTACCGTTACAAGTGCGAAACTGCTATATTGTGATATTCTCGTTAAAGCGCATGCAAGCATCGTGAAACCTAAAAGAACAATGTCATTTAGCGAGATACAGCGTTCTGTACTGCAATAAGTTGGTGAAAAACTGTGAGGTTATGCAAATATCGTAATGGTGAACGAAACAGTGTAATAGAGCGTTTTTCAATACAAGTACGAATGTTAGGTTAGGTTAAGATATGAACCGTCGTAAAACCGCATTAAACAATGTCACTTAGTGAGATGCAGTGTTTTTCACCATTACAAGTCGGGAACTGCGATATCCAATGTGAAAGCGCTTGCAAACGTCGTTAGATAAGGTTAGGTTAGGTTAGGTAAGGTTAGGTTAGGTTACGTTAGGTTAGGTCAGGTTAGGTTTGGTTAGGTTAGGTTAGGTTAGGTTAGGTTATGTTAGGTAAGGTTTGGTTAGGTTAGGTTAGGTTAGGTTGGGTTAGGTAAGGTTGGGTTAGGTTAAGATATGAACCGCGCTAAAACCGCATTAAACAATGTCACTTAGTGAGATGCTGTGTTTTTCACCATTACAAGTCGGGAACTGCGATATCTAATGTGAAAGCGCATGAAACCGTCGTAATCTTGTAGAAAACATTGTAAAGTAGCGAATAAAACGTTTTCTAACGATAGAAGTGCGAAGGTTCGGTTAGTTTGAGCTAGGTAGCGTCGTGAAACCACCAAAAATGATGTCATCTAACGAGATAGTGTTGTTTTATTGCGAGTACGAAACTGCGATAGGTGAAATATTGGGAAAGCACACAAAATGGCATGAACTAGCCAGATACTGCGTCTTGTGCCGTTACAAGTGCGAAACTGCTTTATTGTGATATTCTCGTTAAAGCGCATGCAAGTATCTTGAAACCTTAAAGAACGATGTCATTTAGCGAGATACAGCGTTCTGTACTGTAATAAGTTGGTGAGAAACTGTGAGGTCAAGCAAATATCGTAATTGTGAACGAAACAGTGTAATTGAGCGTATCTAGATACAAGTGCGAATGTTAGGTTAGGTTGAGATATCAACCGTCGTAAAACCGCATTAAACAATGTCACTTAGTGAGATGTAGTGTTTTTCAACATTACAAGTCGGGAACTACGATATCTAATGTGAAAGCGCATGAAACCGTCGTAATCTTGTAGAAAACATTGTAAAGTTGCGAGTAAAACGTTTTCTAACGATAGAAGTGCGAAGGTTAGCTTGAGTTAGGTTAGTTTAAGCTATGTAGCGTCGTGAGACCACCAAAAAGAACGTCATCTAACGAGATAGTGTTGTTTTATTGCGAGTACGAAACTGCGATAGGTAAAATGTTGTGAAAGCACACAAAACGGCATGAACAAGCCAAATACTGCGTGTTGTACCGTTACAAGTGCGAAACTGCTATGTTGTGACATTCTCGGTAAAGCGCATGCAAGTATCGTGAAACCTTAAAGAACGATGTCATTTAGCGAGATACAGCGTTCTGTACTGTAATAAGTTGGTGAGAAACTGTGAGGTCAAGCAAATATCGTAATTGTGAACGAAACAGTGTAATTGAGCGTCTTTAGATACAAGTGTGAATGTTAGGTTAGGTTCACATATCAACCATCGTAAAACCGCATTAAACAATGTCACTTAGTGAGATGTAGTGTTTTTCAACATTACAAGTCGGGAACTACGATATCTAATGTGAAAGCGCATGAAACCGTCGTAATCTTGTAGAAAACATTGTAAAGTTGCGAGTAAAACGTTTTCTAACGATAGAAGTGCGAAGGTTAGGTTAGGTTAGGTTAGTTTAAGCTAGGTAGCGTCATGAAACTACCAAAAACGACGTCATCTAACGAGATAGTGTTGTTTTATTGCGAGTATTAAACTGCGATAGGTGAAATGTTGTGAAAGCACACAAAACGGCATGAACAAGCCAAATACTGCGTGTTCTACCGTTACAAGTGCGAAACTGCTATATTGTGATATTCTCGTTAAAGCGCATGCAAGCATCGTGAAACCTTAAAGAACAATGTCATTTAGCGAGATACAGCGTTCTGTACTGCAATAAGTTGGTGAAAAACTGTGAGATAATGCAAATATCGTAATTGTGAACGAGACAGTGTAATAGAGCGTTTTTCAATACAAGTACGAATGTTAGGTTAGGTTAAGATATGAACCGTCGTAAAACCGCATTAAACAATGTCACTAAGTGAGATGCAGTGTTTTTCACCATTACAAGTCGGGAACTGCGATATCTAATGTGAAAGCGCTTGCAAACGTCGTTAGGTTAGGTTAGGTTAGGTTAGGTTACGTTAGGTTAGGTTAGGTTAGGTTTGGTTAGGTTAGGTTAGGTTTGGTTAGGGATGTTAGGTTAGGTTGGGTTAGGTAAGGTTAGGTTAGGTTAAGATATGAACCGCGCTAAAACCGCATTAAACAATGTCACTTAGTGAGATGCTGTGTTTTTCACCATTACAAGTCGGGAACTGCGATATCTAATGTGAAAGCGCATGAAACCGTCGTAATCTTGTAGAAAACATTGTAGAGTAGCGAATAAAACGTTTTCTAACGATAGAAGTGCGAAGGTTCGGTTAGTTTGAGCTAGGTAGCGTCGTGAAACCACCAAAAACGATGTCATCTAACGAGATAGTGTTGTTTTATTGCGAGTACGAAACTGCGATAGGTGAAATATTGGGAAAGCACACAAAATGGCATGAACTAGCCAGATACTGCGTCTTGTGCCGTTACAAGTGCGAAACTGCTTTATTGTGATATTCTCGTTAAAGCGCATGCAAGTATCGTGAAACCTTGAAGAACGATGTCATTTAGCGAGATACAGCGTTCTGTACTGTAATAAGTTGGTCAGAAACTGTGAGGTCAAGCAAATATCGTAATTGTGAACGAAACAGTGTAATTGAGCGTATTTAGATACAAGTTCGAATGTTAGGTTAGGTTGAGATATCAACCGTCGTAAAACCGCATTAAACAATGTCACTTAGTGAGATGTAGTGTTTTTCAACATTACAAGTCGGGAACTACGATATCTAATGTGAAAGCGCATGAAACCGTCGTAATCTTGTAGAAAACATTGTAAAGTTGCGAGTAAAACGTTTTCTAACGATAGAAGTGCGAAGGTTAGCTTGAGTTATGTTAGTTTAAGCTATGTAGCGTCGTGAGACCACCAAAAAGGACGTCATCTAACGAGATAGTGTTGTTTTATTGCATGTACGAAACTGCAATAGGTGAAATGTGAAAGTACACAAAACGGCTTGAACAAGCCAGATACTGCGTGTTGTACCGTTACAAGTGCGAAACTGCTATAATGTGATATTCTCGTTAAAGCGCATGCAAGCATCGTGAAACCTTAAAGAACGATGTCATTTAGCGAGATACAGCGTTCTGTACTGCAATAAGTTGGTGAAAAACTGTGAGGTTATGCAAATATCGTAATTGTGAACGAAACAGTGTAATAGAGCGTTTTTCAATACAAGTACGAATGTTAGGTTAGGTTAAGATATGAACCGTCGTAAAACCGCATTAAACAATGTCACTTAGTGAGATGCAGTGTTTTTCACCATTACAAGTCGGGAACTGCGATATCTAAGGTGAAAGCGCTTGCAAACGTCGTTAGGTAAGGTTAGGTTAGGTTAGGTAAGGTTAGGTTAGGTTTGGTTACATTAGGTTAGGTTAGGTTAAGTTAGATTAGGTTAGGTTGGGTTGAGTTGGGTTAGGTTAGGTTAGGTTAGGTTAGGTTGGGTTAGGTTAGGTTAGGTTAGGTTACGTTAGGTTAGGTTAGGTTACGTTAGGTTAGGTTAGGTTAGGTTACGTTAGGTTAGGTTAGGTTAGGTAAGGATAATTTGGTTAGGTTAGGTAAGGTTAGGTTAGGTTAGGTTAGGTTGGGTTGGGTGTTGTTGGGTTGGGTTGGGTTGGGTTGGGTTAGGTTGGGTTAGGTTAGGTTAGGTTACGTTAGGTTAGGTTAGGTTACGTTAGGTTATGTTAGGTTAGGTTAGGTTACGTTAGGTTAGGTTAGGTCAGGTAAGGTTAGGTTACGTTAGAATAGGTTAGGTTAGGTTACGTTAGGTTAGGTTAGGTTTGGTTAGGTTTGGTTAGGTTAGGTTAGGTTAGCTTAGGTTAGGTTAGGTTGGGTTGGGTTGGGTTGGGTTAGGTTGGGTTAGGTTAGGTTAGGTTAGGTTAGGTTGGGTTAGGTTAGTTTAGGTTAAGTTAGGTTAGGTTAGGTTGGGTTGGGTTGGGTTGGGTTAGGTTAGGTTAGGTAAGGTTAGGTTAGGTTAGGTTAGGTTACGTTAGGTTAAGGTATGAACCGTCGTAAAACCGCATTAAACAATGTCACTTAGTGAGATGCAGTGTTTTTCACCTTTACAAGTTGGGAACTGTGATATCTAATGTGAAAGCGCTTGAAACCGTCATAATGTTGTAGAAAGCAATGTAAACTAGCGAGTAAAACGTTTTCTAACGATAGAAGTGCGAAGGTTATGTTAGGTTGAGTTATGTTAGTTTAAGCTAGGTAGCGTCGTGCAACTACCAAAAACAACGTCATCTAACGAGATAGTGTTGTTTTATTGCGAGTACGAAACTGCGATAGGTTAAATGTTGTGAAAGCACAAAAAACGGCATGAACAACCCAAATACTGCGTGTTGTACCGTTACAAGTGCGAAACTGCTATGTTGTGATATTCTCGTTAAAGCGCATGCAAGCATCGTGAAACCTTAAAGAACGATGTCATTTAGCGAGATACAGCGTTCTGTACTGCAATAAGTTGGTGAAAAACTGTGAGGTTATGCAAATATCCTAATTGTGAACGAAACAGTGTAATAGAGCGTTTTTTAATACAAGTGCGAATGTTAGGTTAGGTTAAGATATGAACCGTCGTAAAACCGCATTAAACAATGTCACTTAGTGAGATGCAGTGTTTTTCACCATTACAAGTCGGGAACTGCGATATCTAATGTGAAAGCGCTTGCAAACGTCGTTGGGTTAGGTTAGGTTTGGTTAGGTTAGGTTAGGTTAGGTTACGTTAGGTTAGGTTAGGTTTGGTTAGGTTACGTTAGGTAAGGTTTGGTTAGGTTAGGTTAGTTTAGGTTGGGTTAGGTAAGGTTAGGTTAGGTTAAGATATGAACCGCGCTAAAACCGCATTAAACAATGTCACTTAGTGAGATGCTGTGTTTTTCACCATTACAAGTCGGGAACTGCGATATCTAATGTGAAAGCGCATGAAACCGTCGTAATCTTGTAGAAAACATTGTAGAGTAGCGAATAAAACGTTTTCTAACGATAGAAGTGCGAAGGTTCGGTTAGTTTGAGCTAGGTAGCGTCGTGAAACCACCAAAAACGATGTCATCTAACGAGATAGTGTTGTTTTATTGCGAGTACGAAACTGCGATAGGTGAAATATTGGGAAAGCACACAAAATGGCATGAACTAGCCAGATACTGCGTCTTGTGCCGTTACAAGTGCGAAACTGCTCTATTGTGATATTCTCGTTAAAGCGCATGCAAGTATCGTGAAACCTTGAAGAACGATGTCTTTTAGCGAGATACAGCGTTCTGTACTGTAATAAGTTGGTGAGAAACTGTGAGGTCAAGCAAATATCGTAATTGTGAACGAAACAGTGTAATTGAGCGTATTTAGATACAAGTTCGAATGTTAGGTTAGGTTGAGATATCAACCGTCGTAAAACCGCATTAAACAATGTCACTTAGTGAGATGTAGTGTTTTTCAACATTACAAGTCGGGAACTACGATATCTAATGTGAAAGCGCATGAAACCGTCGTAATGTTGTAGAAAGCAATGTAAAGTAGCGAGTAAAACGTTTTCTAACGATAGAAGTGCGAAGGTTATGTTAGGTTGAGTTATGTTAGTTTAAGCTAGGTGGCGTCGTGAAACCACCAAAAACGACGTCATCTAACGAGATAGTGTTGTTTTATTGCGAGTACGAAACTGCGATAGGTAAAATGTTGTGAAAGCACACAAAACGGCATGAACAAGCCAAATACTGCGTGTTGTACCGTTACAAGTGCGAAACTGCTATGTTGTGACATTCTCGGTAAAGCGCATGCAAGAATCGTGAAACCTTAAAGAACGATGTCATTTAGCGAGATACAGCGTTCTGTACTGTAATAAGTTGGTGAGAAACTGTGAGGTCAAGCAAATATTGTAATTGTGAACGAAACAGTGTAAATGAGCGTCTTTAGATACAAGTGCGAATGTTAGGTTAGGTTGACATATCAACCGTCGTAAAACCGCATTAAACAATGTCACTTAGTGAGATGTAGTGTTTTTCAACATTACAAGTCGGGAACTACGATATCTAATGTGAAAGCGCATGAAACCGTCGTAATCTTGTAGAAAACATTGTAAAGTTGCGAGTAAAACGTTTTCTAACGATAGAAGTGCGAAGTTTAGGTTAGGTTAGGTTAGTTTAAGCTAGGTAGCGTCGTGAAACTACCAAAAACGACGTCATCTAACGAGATAGTGTTGTTTTATAGCGAGTATTAAACTGCGATAGGTGAAATGTGAAAGCACACAAAACGGCATGAACAAGCCAAATACTGCGTGTTCTACCGTTACAAGTGCGAAAGTGCTATATTGTGATACTCTCGTTAAAGCGCAAGCAAGCATCGTGAAACCTTAAAGAACAATGTCATTTAGCGAGAGACAGCGTTCTGTACTGCAATAAGTTGGTGAAAAACTGTGAGGTCATGCAAATATCGTAATTGTGAACGAAACAGTGTAATAGAGCGTTTTTCAATACAAGTACGAATGTTAGGTTAGGTTAAGATATGAACCGTCGTAAAACCGCATTAAACAATGTCACTTAGTGAGATGCAGTGTTTTTCACCATTACAAGTCGGGAACTGCGATATCTAATGTGAAAGCGCTTGCAAACGTCGTTAGGTTAGGTTAGGTTAGGTTAGGTTAGGTTAGGTTAGGTTAGGTTAGGTTAGGTTAGGTTAGGTTACATTAGTTAGGTTTGGTTAGGTTAGGTTAGGTTGTGTTAGGTTAGGTTGGGTTAGGTTAGGTTAGGTTACGTTAGGTTAAGGTATGAACCGTCGTAAAACCGCAATAAACAATGTCACTTAGTGAGATGCAGTGTTTTTCACCTTTACAAGTTGGGAACTGCGATATCTAATGTGAGAGCGCTTGAAACCGTCGTAATGTTGTAGAAAGCAATGTAAAGTAGCGAGTAAAACGTTTTCTAACGATAGAAGTGCGAAGGTTAGGTTAGGTTAGGTTAGTTTAAGCTAGGTAGCGTCGTGAAACTACCAAAAACGACGTCATCTAACGAGATAGTGTTGTTTTATTGCGAGTATTAAACTGCGATAGGTGAAATGTTGTGAAAGCACACAAAACGGCATGAACAAGCCAAATACTGCGTGTTCTACCGTTACAAGTGCGAAACTGCTATATTGTGATATTCTCGTTAAAGCGCATGCAAGCATCGTGAAACCTAAAAGAACAATGTCATTTAGCGAGATACAGCGTTCTGTACTGCAATAAGTTGGTGAAAAACTGTGAGGTTATGCAAATATCGTAATGGTGAACGAAACAGTGTAATAGAGCGTTTTTCAATACAAGTACGAATGTTAGGTTAGGTTAAGATATGAACCGTCGTAAAACCGCATTAAACAATGTCACTTAGTGAGATGCAGTGTTTTTCACCATTACAAGTCGGGAACTGCGATATCCAATGTGAAAGCGCTTGCAAACGTCGTTAGATAAGGTTAGGTTAGGTTAGGTAAGGTTAGGTTAGGTTTGGTTAGGTTAGTTTAGGTTAGGTTAGGTTAGGTTAGATTAGGTTAGGTTGGGTTGAGTTGGGTTAGGTTAGGTTGGGTTAGGTTAGGTTAGGTTGGGTTAGGTTAGGTTAGGTTAGGTTACGTTAGGTTAGGTTAGGTTACGTTAGGTTAGGTTAGGTTAGGTTACGTTAGGTTAGGTTAGGTTAGGTAAGGATAATTTGGTTAGGTTAGGTAAGGTTAGGTTAGGTTAGGTTAGGTTGGGTTGGGTGTTGTTGGGTTGGGTTGGGTTGGGTTAGGTTTTTGTTAGGTTAGGTTAGGTTACGTTAGGTTAGGTTAGGTTAGGTTACGTTAGGTTATGTTAGGTTAGGTTAGGTTACGTTAGGTTAGGTTAGGTCAGGTAAGGTTAGGTTACGTTAGAATAGGTTAGGTTAGGTTAGGTTACGTTAGGTTAGGTTAAGTTAGGTTAGGTTAGGTTTGGTTAGGTTAGGTTAGGTTAGCTTAGGTTAGGTTAGGTTGGGTTGGGTTGGGTTAGGTTGGGTTAGGTTAGGTTAGGTTAGGTTAGGTTGGGTTAGGTTAGTTTAGGTTAGGTTAGGTTAGGTTAGGTTGGGTTGGGTTGGGTTAGGTTAGGTTAGGTAAGGTTAGGTTAGGTTAGGTTAGGTTACGTTAGGTTAAGGTATGAACCGTCGTAAAACCGCATGAAACAATGTCACTTAGTGAGATGCAGTGTTTTTCATCTTTACAAGTTGGGAACTGCGATATCTAATGTGAAAGCGCATGAAACCGTCGTAATCTTGTAGAAAACATTGTAAAGTTGCGAGTAAAACGTTTTCTAACGATATAAGTGCGAAGGTTAGGTTAGGTTAGGTTAGTTTAAGCTAGGTAGCGTCGTGAAACTAACAAAAACGACGTCATCTAACGAGATAGTGTTGTTTTATTGCGAGTACGAAACTGCGATAGGTGAATTATTGGGAAAGCACACAAAATGGCATGAACTAGCCAGATACTGCGTCTTGTGCCGTTACAAGTGAGAAACTGCTTTATTGTGATATTCTCGTTAAAGCGCATGCAAGTATCGTGAAACCTTAAAGAACGATGTCATTTAGCGAGATACAGCGTTCTGTACTGTAATAAGTTGGTGAGAAACTGTGAGGTCAAGCAAATATCGTAATTGTGAACGAAACAGTGTAATTGAGCGTATTTAGATACAAGTGCGAATGTTAGGTTAGGTTGAGATATCAACCGTCGTAAAACCGCATTAAACAATGTCACTTAGTGAGATGTAGTGTTTTTCAACATTACAAGTCGGGAACTACGATATCTAATGTGAAAGCGCATGAAACCGTCGTAATCTTGTAGAAAACATTGTAAAGTTGCGAGTAAAACGTTTTCTAACGATAGAAGTGCGAAGGTTAGCTTGAGTTATGTTAGTTTAAGCTATGTAGCGTCGTGAGACCACCAAAAAGGACGTCATCTAACGAGATAGTGTTGTTTTATTGCATGTACGTAACTGCAATAGGTGAAATGTTGTGAAAGTACACAAAACGGCTTGAACAAGCCAGATACTGCGTGTTGTACCGTTACAAGTGCGAAACTGCTATAATGTGATATTCTTGTTAAAGCGCATGCAAGCATCGTGAAACCTTAAAGAACGATGTCCTTTAGCGAGATACAGCGTTCTGTACTGCAATAAGTTGGTGAAAAACTGTGAGGTTATGCAAATATCCTAATTGTGAACGAAGCAGTGTAATAGAGCGTTTTTCAATACAAGTACGAATGTTAGGTTAGGTTAAGATATGAACCGTCGTAAAACCGCATTAAACAATGTCACTTAGTGAGATGCAGTGTTTTTCACCATTACAAGTCGGGAACTGCGATATCTAATGTGAAAGCGCTTGCAAACGTCGTTAGGTTAGGTTAGGTTAGGTTAGGTTAGGTTACGTTAGGTTAGGTTTGGTTAGGTTAGGTTAGGTTAGGTTAGGTTATGTTAGGTTAGGTTGGGTTAGGTTAGGTTAAGATATGAACCGCGCTAAAACCGCATTAAACAATGTCACTTAGTGAGATGCAGTGTTTTTCACCTTTACAAGTTGGGAACTGCGATATCTAATGTGAAAGCGCTTGAAACCGTCGTAATGTTGTAGAAAGCAATGTAAAGTAGCGAGTAAAACGTTTTCTCACGATAGAAGTGCGAAGGTTATGTTAGGTTGAGTTATGTTAGTTTAAGCTAGGTAGCGTCGTGAAACCACCAAAAACGACGTCATCTAACGAGATAGTGTTGTTTTATTGCGAGTACGAAACTGCGATAGGTAAAATGTTGTGAAAGCACACAAAACGGCATGAACAAGCCAAATACTGCGTGTTGTACCGTTACAAGTGCGAAACTGCTATGTTGTGACATTCTCGGTAAAGCGCATGCAAGTATCGTGAAACCTTAAAGAACGATGTCATTTAGCGAGATACAGCGTTCTGTACTGTAATAAGTTGGTGAGAAACTGTGAGGTCAAGCAAATATCGTAATTGTGAACGAAACAGTGTAATTGAGCGTCTTTAGATACAAGTGCGAATGTTAGGTTAGGTTGACATATCAACCATCGTAAAACCGCATTAAACAATGTCACTTAGTGAGATGTAGTGTTTTTCAACATTACAAGTCGGGAACTACGATATCTAATGTGAAAGCGCATGAAACCATCGTAATCTTGTAGAAAACATTGTAAAGTTGCGAGTAAAACGTTTTCTAACGATAGAAGTGCGAAGGTTAGGTTAGGTTAGGTTAGTTTAGGCTAGGTAGCGTCGTGAAACTACCAAAAACGACGTCATCTAAAGAGATAGTGTTGTTTTATGGCGAGTATTAAACTGCGATAGGTGAAATGTTGTGAAAGCACACAAAACGGCATGAACAAGCCAAATACTGCGTGTTCTACCGTTACAAGTGCGAAACTGCTATATTGTGATATTCTCGTTAAAGCGCATGCAAGCATCGTGAAACCTTAAAGAACAATGTCATTTAGCGAGATACAGCGTTCTGTACTGCAATAAAATGGTGAAAAACTGTGAGGTTATGCAAATATCGTAATTGTGAACGAAACAGTGTAATAGAGCGTTTTTCAATACAAGTACGAATGTTAGGTTAGGTTAAGATATGAACCGTCGAAAACCGCACTAAACAATGTCACTTAGTGAGATGCAGTGTTTTTCACCATTACAAGTCGGGAACTGCGATATCTAATGTGAAAGCGCTGGCAAACGTCGTTAGGTTAGGTTAGGTTAGGTTAGGTTAGGTTACGTTAGGTTAGGTTTGGTTAGGTTAGGTTAGGTTAGGTTAGGTTAGGTTAGGTTGGGTTAGGTTAGGTTAGGTTACGTTAGGTTAAGGTATGAACCGTCGTAAAACCGCAATAAACAATGTCACTTAGTGAGATGCAGTGTTTTTCACCTTTACAAGTTGGGAACTGCGATATCTAATGTGAAAGCGCTTGAAACCGTCGTAATGTTGTAGAAAGCAATGTAAAGTAGCGAGTAAAACGTTTTCTAACGATAGAAGTGCGAAGGTTATGTTAGGTTATGTTAGTTTAAGCTAGGTAGCGTCGTGAAACCACCAAAAACGACGTCATCTAACGAGATAGTGTTGTTTTATTGCGTGTACGAAACTGCGATAGGTAAAATGTTGTGAAAGCACACAAAACGGCATGAACAAGCCAAATACTGCGTGTTGTACCGTTACAAGTGCGAAACTGCTATGTTTTGACATTCTCGGTAAAGCGCATGCAAATATCGTGAAACCTTAAAGAACGATGTCATTTAGCGAGATACAGCGTTCTGTACTGTAATAAGTTGGTGAGAAACTGTGAGGTCAAGCAAATATCGTAATTGTGAACGAAACAGTGTAATTGAGCGTCTTTAGATACAAGTGCGAATGTTAGGTTAGGTTGACATATCAACCGTCGTAAAACCGCATTAAACAATGTCACTTAGTGAGATGTAGTGTTTTTCAACATTACAAGTCGGGAACTACGATATCTAATGTGAAAGCGCATGAAACCATCGTAATCTTGTAGAAAACATTGTAAAGTTGCGAGTAAAACGTTTTCTAACGATAGAAGTGCGAAGGTTAGGTTAGGTTAGGTTAGTTTAAGCTAGGTAGCGTCGTGAAACTACCAAAAACGACGTCATCTAACGATATAGTGTTGTTTTATAGCGAGTATTAAACTGCGATAGGTGAAATGTTGTGAAAGCACACAAAACGGCATGAACAAGCCAAATACTGCGTGTTCTACCGTTACAAGTGCGAAACTGCTATATTGTGATATTCTCGTTAAAGCGCATGCAAGCATCGTGAAACCTTAAAGAAATATGTCATTTAGCGAGATACAACGTTCTGTACTGCAATAAGTTGGTGAAAAACTGTGAGGTTATGCAAACATCGTAATTGTGAACAAAACAGTGTAATAAAGCGTTTTTAGATACAAGTGCGAATGTTAGGTTAGGTTAAGATATGAACCGTCGTAAAACCGCATTAAACAATGTCAATTAGTGAGATGCAGTGTTTTTCACCATTAAAAGTCGGGAACTGCGATATCTAATGTGAAAGCGCTTGCAACCGTCGTTAGGTTAGGTTAGGTTAGGTTTTGTTAGGTTAGGTTAGGTTAGGTTACATTAGGTTAGGTTGGGTTGAGTTGGGTTAGGTTAGGTTAGGTTAGCTTAGGTTGGGTTAGGTTAGGTTAGGTTACGTTAGGTTAGGTTAGGTTTGGTTAGGTTACGTTAGGTTAGGTTAGGTTAGGTAAGGATAATTTGGTTAGGTTAGGTAAGGTTAGGTTAGGTTAGGTTGGGTTGGGTGTTGTTGGGTTGGGTGTTGTTGGGTTGGGTTGGGTTGGGTTAGGCTGGGTTAGGTTAGGTTAGGTTACGTTAGGTTAGGTTAGGTTAGGTTAGGTTACGTTAGGTTATGTTAGGTTAGGTTAGGTTACGTTAGGTTAGGTTAGGTCAGGTAAGGTTAGGTTACGTTAGAATAGGTTAGGTTAGGTTAGGTTACGTTAGGTTAGGTTAGGTTAAGTTAGGTTAGGTTAGGTTTGGTTAGGTTTGGTTTGGTTAGGTTAGGTTGGGTTGGGTTAGGTTAGGTTAGGTTAGGTTAGGTTGGGTTAGGTTAGTTTAGGTTAGGTTAGGTTAGGTTAGGTTGGGTTGGGTTGGGTTGGGTTAGGTTAGGTTAGGTTAGGTTTGGTAAGGTTAGGTTAGGTTAGGTTACGTTAGGTTAAGGTATGAACTGTCGTAAAACCGCATTAAACAATGTCACTTAGTGAGATGCAGTGTTTTTCACCTTTACAAGTTGGGAACTGTGATATCTAATGTGAAAGCGCTTGAAACCGTCGTAATGTTGTAGAAAGCAATGTAAAGTAGCGAGTAAAACGTTTTCTAACGATAGAAGTGCGAAGGTTATGTTAGGTTGAGTTATGTTAGTTTAAGCTAGGTAGCGTCGTGAAACTACCAAAAACAACGTCATCTAACGAGATAGTGTTGTTTTATTGCGAGTACGAAACTGCGATAGGTGAAATGTTGTGAAAGCACACAAAACGGCATGAACAAGCCAAATACTGCGTGTTGTACCGTTACAAGTGCGAAACTGCTATGTTGTGATATTCTCGTTAAAGCGCATGCAAGCATCGTGAAACCTTAAAGAACGACGTCATTTAGCGAGATACAGCGTTCTGTACTGCAATAAGTTGGTGAAAAACTGTGAGGTTATGCAAATATCCTAATTGTGAACGAAACAGTGTAATAGAGCGTTTTTTATAGCAAGTGCGAATGTTAGGTTAGGTTAAGATATGAACCGTCGTAAAACCGCATTAAACAATGTCACTTAGTGAGATGCAGTGTTTTTCACCATTACAAGTCGGGAACTGCGATATCTAAAGTGAAAGCGCTTGCAAACGTCGTTAGGTTAGGTTAGGTTAGGTTAGGTTAGGTTACGTTAGGTTAGGTTAGGTTAGGTTTGGTTAGGTTAGGTTAGGTTTGGTTAGGGATGTTAGGTTAGGTTGGGTTAGGTAAGGTTAGGTTAGGTTAAGATATGAACCGCGCTAAAACCGCATTAAACAATGTCACTTAGTGAGATGCTGTGTTTTTCACCATTACAAGTCGGGAACTGCGATATCTAATGTGAAAGCGCATGAAACCGTCGTAATCTTGTAGAAAACATTGTAAAGTAGCGAATAAAACGTTTTCTAACGATAGAAGTGCGAAGGTTCGGTTAGTTTGAGCTAGGTAGCGTCGTGAAACCACCAAAAACGATGTCATCTAACGAGATAGTGTTGTTTTATTGCGAGTACGAAACTGCGATAGGTGAAATATTGGGAAAGCACACAAAATGGCATGAACTAGCCAGATACTGCGTCTTGTGCCGTTACAAGTGCGAAACTGCTTTATTGTGATATTCTCGTTAAAGCGCATGCAAGTATCTTGAAACCTTAAAGAACGATGTCATTTAGCGAGATACAGCGTTCTGTACTGTAATAAGTTGGTGAGAAACTGTGAGGTCAAGCAAATATCGTAATTGTGAACGAAACAGTGTAATTGAGCGTATCTAGATACAAGTGCGAATGTTAGGTTAGGTTGAGATATCAACCGTCGTAAAACCGCATTAAACAATGTCACTTAGTGAGATGTAGTGTTTTTCAACATTACAAGTCGGGAACTACGATATCTAATGTGAAAGCGCATGAAACCGTCGTAATCTTGTAGAAAACATTGTAAAGTTGCGAGTAAAACGTTTTCTAACGATAGAAGTGCGAAGGTTAGCTTGAGTTAGGTTAGTTTAAGCTATGTAGCGTCGTGAGACCACCAAAAAGAACGTCATCTAACGAGATAGTGTTGTTTTATTGCGAGTACGAAACTGCGATAGGTAAAATGTTGTGAAAGCACACAAAACGGCATGAACAAGCCAAATACTGCGTGTTCTACCGTTACAAGTGCGAAACTGCTATATTGTGATATTCTCGTTAAAGCGCATGCAAGCATCGTGAAACCTAAAAGAACAATGTCATTTAGCGAGATACAGCGTTCTGTACTGCAATAAGTTGGTGAAAAACTGTGAGGTTATGCAAATATCGTAATGGTGAACGAAACAGTGTAATAGAGCGTTTTTCAATACAAGTACGAATGTTAGGTTAGGTTAAGATATGAACCGTCGTAAAACCGCATTAAACAATGTCACTTAGTGAGATGCAGTGTTTTTCACCATTACAAGTCGGGAACTGCGATATCCAATGTGAAAGCGCTTGCAAACGTCGTTAGATAAGGTTAGGTTAGGTTAGGTAAGGTTAGGTTAGGTTTGGTTAGGTTAGTTTAGGTTAGGTTAGGTTAGGTTAGATTAGGTTAGGTTGGGTTGAGTTGGGTTAGGTTAGGTTGGGTTAGGTTAGGTTAGGTTGGGTTAGGTTAGGTTAGGTTAGGTTACGTTAGGTTAGGTTAGGTTACGTTAGGTTAGGTTAGGTTAGGTTACGTTAGGTTAGGTTAGGTTAGGTAAGGATAATTTGGTTAGGTTAGGTAAGGTTAGGTTAGGTTAGGTTAGGTTGGGTTGGGTGTTGTTGGGTTGGGTTGGGTTGGGTTAGGTTGGGTTAGGTTAGGTTAGGTTACGTTAGGTTAGGTTAGGTTAGGTTACGTTAGGTTATGTTAGGTTAGGTTAGGTTACGTTAGGTTAGGTTAGGTCAGGTAAGGTTAGGTTACGTTAGAATAGGTTAGGTTAGGTTAGGTTACGTTAGGTTAGGTTAAGTTAGGTTAGGTTAGGTTTGGTTAGGTTAGGTTAGGTTAGCTTAGGTTAGGTTAGGTTGGGTTGGGTTGGGTTAGGTTGGGTTAGGTTAGGTTAGGTTAGGTTAGGTTGGGTTAGGTTAGTTTAGGTTAGGTTAGGTTAGGTTAGGTTGGGTTGGGTTGGGTTAGGTTAGGTTAGGTAAGGTTAGGTTAGGTTAGGTTAGGTTACGTTAGGTTAAGGTATGAACCGTCGTAAAACCGCATGAAACAATGTCACTTAGTGAGATGCAGTGTTTTTCATCTTTACAAGTTGGGAACTGCGATATCTAATGTGAAAGCGCATGAAACCGTCGTAATCTTGTAGAAAACATTGTAAAGTTGCGAGTAAAACGTTTTCTAACGATATAAGTGCGAAGGTTAGGTTAGGTTAGGTTAGTTTAAGCTAGGTAGCGTCGTGAAACTAACAAAAACGACGTCATCTAACGAGATAGTGTTGTTTTATTGCGAGTACGAAACTGCGATAGGTGAATTATTGGGAAAGCACACAAAATGGCATGAACTAGCCAGATACTGCGTCTTGTGCCGTTACAAGTGAGAAACTGCTTTATTGTGATATTCTCGTTAAAGCGCATGCAAGTATCGTGAAACCTTAAAGAACGATGTCATTTAGCGAGATACAGCGTTCTGTACTGTAATAAGTTGGTGAGAAACTGTGAGGTCAAGCAAATATCGTAATTGTGAACGAAACAGTGTAATTGAGCGTATTTAGATACAAGTGCGAATGTTAGGTTAGGTTGAGATATCAACCGTCGTAAAACCGCATTAAACAATGTCACTTAGTGAGATGTAGTGTTTTTCAACATTACAAGTCGGGAACTACGATATCTAATGTGAAAGCGCATGAAACCGTCGTAATCTTGTAGAAAACATTGTAAAGTTGCGAGTAAAACGTTTTCTAACGATAGAAGTGCGAAGGTTAGCTTGAGTTATGTTAGTTTAAGCTATGTAGCGTCGTGAGACCACCAAAAAGGACGTCATCTAACGAGATAGTGTTGTTTTATTGCATGTACGTAACTGCAATAGGTGAAATGTTGTGAAAGTACACAAAACGGCTTGAACAAGCCAGATACTGCGTGTTGTACCGTTACAAGTGCGAAACTGCTATAATGTGATATTCTTGTTAAAGCGCATGCAAGCATCGTGAAACCTTAAAGAACGATGTCCTTTAGCGAGATACAGCGTTCTGTACTGCAATAAGTTGGTGAAAAACTGTGAGGTTATGCAAATATCCTAATTGTGAACGAAGCAGTGTAATAGAGCGTTTTTCAATACAAGTACGAATGTTAGGTTAGGTTAAGATATGAACCGTCGTAAAACCGCATTAAACAATGTCACTTAGTGAGATGCAGTGTTTTTCACCATTACAAGTCGGGAACTGCGATATCTAATGTGAAAGCGCTTGCAAACGTCGTTAGGTTAGGTTAGGTTAGGTTAGGTTAGGTTACGTTAGGTTAGGTTTGGTTAGGTTAGGTTAGGTTAGGTTATGTTAGGTTAGGTTGGGTTAGGTTAGGTTAAGATATGAACCGCGCTAAAACCGCATTAAACAATGTCACTTAGTGAGATGCAGTGTTTTTCACCTTTACAAGTTGGGAACTGCGATATCTAATGTGAAAGCGCTTGAAACCGTCGTAATGTTGTAGAAAGCAATGTAAAGTAGCGAGTAAAACGTTTTCTCACGATAGAAGTGCGAAGGTTATGTTAGGTTGAGTTATGTTAGTTTAAGCTAGGTAGCGTCGTGAAACCACCAAAAACGACGTCATCTAACGAGATAGTGTTGTTTTATTGCGAGTACGAAACTGCGATAGGTAAAATGTTGTGAAAGCACACAAAACGGCATGAACAAGCCAAATACTGCGTGTTGTACCGTTACAAGTGCGAAACTGCTATGTTGTGACATTCTCGGTAAAGCGCATGCAAGTATCGTGAAACCTTAAAGAACGATGTCATTTAGCGAGATACAGCGTTCTGTACTGTAATAAGTTGGTGAGAAACTGTGAGGTCAAGCAAATATCGTAATTGTGAACGAAACAGTGTAATTGAGCGTCTTTAGATACAAGTGCGAATGTTAGGTTAGGTTGACATATCAACCATCGTAAAACCGCATTAAACAATGTCACTTAGTGAGATGTAGTGTTTTTCAACATTACAAGTCGGGAACTACGATATCTAATGTGAAAGCGCATGAAACCATCGTAATCTTGTAGAAAACATTGTAAAGTTGCGAGTAAAACGTTTTCTAACGATAGAAGTGCGAAGGTTAGGTTAGGTTAGGTTAGTTTAGGCTAGGTAGCGTCGTGAAACTACCAAAAACGACGTCATCTAAAGAGATAGTGTTGTTTTATGGCGAGTATTAAACTGCGATAGGTGAAATGTTGTGAAAGCACACAAAACGGCATGAACAAGCCAAATACTGCGTGTTCTACCGTTACAAGTGCGAAACTGCTATATTGTGATATTCTCGTTAAAGCGCATGCAAGCATCGTGAAACCTTAAAGAACAATGTCATTTAGCGAGATACAGCGTTCTGTACTGCAATAAAATGGTGAAAAACTGTGAGGTTATGCAAATATCGTAATTGTGAACGAAACAGTGTAATAGAGCGTTTTTCAATACAAGTACGAATGTTAGGTTAGGTTAAGATATGAACCGTCGAAAACCGCACTAAACAATGTCACTTAGTGAGATGCAGTGTTTTTCACCATTACAAGTCGGGAACTGCGATATCTAATGTGAAAGCGCTTGCAAACGTCGTTAGGTTAGGTTAGGTTAGGTTAGGTTAGGTTACGTTAGGTTAGGTTTGGTTAGGTTAGGTTAGGTTAGGTTAGGTTAGGTTAGGTTGGGTTAGGTTAGGTTAGGTTACGTTAGGTTAAGGTATGAACCGTCGTAAAACCGCAATAAACAATGTCACTTAGTGAGATGCAGTGTTTTTCACCTTTACAAGTTGGGAACTGCGATATCTAATGTGAAAGCGCTTGAAACCGTCGTAATGTTGTAGAAAGCAATGTAAAGTAGCGAGTAAAACGTTTTCTAACGATAGAAGTGCGAAGGTTATGTTAGGTTATGTTAGTTTAAGCTAGGTAGCGTCGTGAAACCACCAAAAACGACGTCATCTAACGAGATAGTGTTGTTTTATTGCGTGTACGAAACTGCGATAGGTAAAATGTTGTGAAAGCACACAAAACGGCATGAACAAGCCAAATACTGCGTGTTGTACCGTTACAAGTGCGAAACTGCTATGTTTTGACATTCTCGGTAAAGCGCATGCAAATATCGTGAAACCTTAAAGAACGATGTCATTTAGCGAGATACAGCGTTCTGTACTGTAATAAGTTGGTGAGAAACTGTGAGGTCAAGCAAATATCGTAATTGTGAACGAAACAGTGTAATTGAGCGTCTTTAGATACAAGTGCGAATGTTAGGTTAGGTTGACATATCAACCGTCGTAAAACCGCATTAAACAATGTCACTTAGTGAGATGTAGTGTTTTTCAACATTACAAGTCGGGAACTACGATATCTAATGTGAAAGCGCATGAAACCATCGTAATCTTGTAGAAAACATTGTAAAGTTGCGAGTAAAACGTTTTCTAACGATAGAAGTGCGAAGGTTAGGTTAGGTTAGGTTAGTTTAAGCTAGGTAGCGTCGTGAAACTACCAAAAACGACGTCATCTAACGATATAGTGTTGTTTTATAGCGAGTATTAAACTGCGATAGGTGAAATGTTGTGAAAGCACACAAAACGGCATGAACAAGCCAAATACTGCGTGTTCTACCGTTACAAGTGCGAAACTGCTATATTGTGATATTCTCGTTAAAGCGCATGCAAGCATCGTGAAACCTTAAAGAAATATGTCATTTAGCGAGATACAACGTTCTGTACTGCAATAAGTTGGTGAAAAACTGTGAGGTTATGCAAACATCGTAATTGTGAACAAAACAGTGTAATAAAGCGTTTTTAGATACAAGTGCGAATGTTAGGTTAGGTTAAGATATGAACCGTCGTAAAACCGCATTAAACAATGTCAATTAGTGAGATGCAGTGTTTTTCACCATTAAAAGTCGGGAACTGCGATATCTAATGTGAAAGCGCTTGCAACCGTCGTTAGGTTAGGTTAGGTTAGGTTTTGTTAGGTTAGGTTAGGTTAGGTTAGATTAGGTTAGGTTGGGTTGAGTTGGGTTAGGTTAGGTTAGGTTAGCTTAGGTTGGGTTAGGTTAGGTTAGGTTACGTTAGGTTAGGTTAGGTTTGGTTAGGTTACGTTAGGTTAGGTTAGGTTAGGTAAGGATAATTTGGTTAGGTTAGGTAAGGTTAGGTTAGGTTAGGTTGGGTTGGGTGTTGTTGGGTTGGGTGTTGTTGGGTTGGGTTGGGTTGGGTTAGGCTGGGTTAGGTTAGGTTAGGTTACGTTAGGTTAGGTTAGGTTAGGTTAGGTTACGTTAGGTTATGTTAGGTTAGGTTAGGTTACGTTAGGTTAGGTTAGGTCAGGTAAGGTTAGGTTACGTTAGAATAGGTTAGGTTAGGTTAGGTTACGTTAGGTTAGGTTAGGTTAAGTTAGGTTAGGTTAGGTTTGGTTAGGTTTGGTTTGGTTAGGTTAGGTTGGGTTGGGTTAGGTTAGGTTAGGTTAGGTTAGGTTGGGTTAGGTTAGTTTAGGTTAGGTTAGGTTAGGTTAGGTTGGGTTGGGTTGGGTTGGGTTAGGTTAGGTTAGGTTAGGTTTGGTAAGGTTAGGTTAGGTTAGGTTACGTTAGGTTAAGGTATGAACTGTCGTAAAACCGCATTAAACAATGTCACTTAGTGAGATGCAGTGTTTTTCACCTTTACAAGTTGGGAACTGTGATATCTAATGTGAAAGCGCTTGAAACCGTCGTAATGTTGTAGAAAGCAATGTAAAGTAGCGAGTAAAACGTTTTCTAACGATAGAAGTGCGAAGGTTATGTTAGGTTGAGTTATGTTAGTTTAAGCTAGGTAGCGTCGTGAAACTACCAAAAACAACGTCATCTAACGAGATAGTGTTGTTTTATTGCGAGTACGAAACTGCGATAGGTGAAATGTTGTGAAAGCACACAAAACGGCATGAACAAGCCAAATACTGCGTGTTGTACCGTTACAAGTGCGAAACTGCTATGTTGTGATATTCTCGTTAAAGCGCATGCAAGCATCGTGAAACCTTAAAGAACGACGTCATTTAGCGAGATACAGCGTTCTGTACTGCAATAAGTTGGTGAAAAACTGTGAGGTTATGCAAATATCCTAATTGTGAACGAAACAGTGTAATAGAGCGTTTTTTATAGCAAGTGCGAATGTTAGGTTAGGTTAAGATATGAACCGTCGTAAAACCGCATTAAACAATGTCACTTAGTGAGATGCAGTGTTTTTCACCATTACAAGTCGGGAACTGCGATATCTAAAGTGAAAGCGCTTGCAAACGTCGTTAGGTTAGGTTAGGTTAGGTTAGGTTAGGTTACGTTAGGTTAGGTTAGGTTAGGTTTGGTTAGGTTAGGTTAGGTTTGGTTAGGGATGTTAGGTTAGGTTGGGTTAGGTAAGGTTAGGTTAGGTTAAGATATGAACCGCGCTAAAACCGCATTAAACAATGTCACTTAGTGAGATGCTGTGTTTTTCACCATTACAAGTCGGGAACTGCGATATCTAATGTGAAAGCGCATGAAACCGTCGTAATCTTGTAGAAAACATTGTAAAGTAGCGAATAAAACGTTTTCTAACGATAGAAGTGCGAAGGTTCGGTTAGTTTGAGCTAGGTAGCGTCGTGAAACCACCAAAAACGATGTCATCTAACGAGATAGTGTTGTTTTATTGCGAGTACGAAACTGCGATAGGTGAAATATTGGGAAAGCACACAAAATGGCATGAACTAGCCAGATACTGCGTCTTGTGCCGTTACAAGTGCGAAACTGCTTTATTGTGATATTCTCGTTAAAGCGCATGCAAGTATCTTGAAACCTTAAAGAACGATGTCATTTAGCGAGATACAGCGTTCTGTACTGTAATAAGTTGGTGAGAAACTGTGAGGTCAAGCAAATATCGTAATTGTGAACGAAACAGTGTAATTGAGCGTATCTAGATACAAGTGCGAATGTTAGGTTAGGTTGAGATATCAACCGTCGTAAAACCGCATTAAACAATGTCACTTAGTGAGATGTAGTGTTTTTCAACATTACAAGTCGGGAACTACGATATCTAATGTGAAAGCGCATGAAACCGTCGTAATCTTGTAGAAAACATTGTAAAGTTGCGAGTAAAACGTTTTCTAACGATAGAAGTGCGAAGGTTAGCTTGAGTTAGGTTAGTTTAAGCTATGTAGCGTCGTGAGACCACCAAAAAGAACGTCATCTAACGAGATAGTGTTGTTTTATTGCGAGTACGAAACTGCGATAGGTAAAATGTTGTGAAAGCACACAAAACGGCATGAACAAGCCAAATACTGCGTGTTGTACCGTTACAAGTGCGAAACTGCTATGTTGTGACATTCTCGGTAAAGCGCATGCAAGTATCGTGAAACCTTAAAGAATGATGTCATTTAGCGAGATACAGCGTTCTGTACTGTAATAAGTTGGTGAGAAACTGTGAGGTCAAGCAAATATCGTAATTGTGAACGAAACAGTGTAATTGAGCGTCTTTAGATACAAGTGTGAATGTTAGGTTAGGTTCACATATCAACCATCGTAAAACCGCATTAAACAATGTCACTTAGTGAGATGTAGTGTTTTTCAACATTACAAGTCGGGAACTACGATATCTAATGTGAAAGCGCATGAAACCGTCGTAATCTTGTAGAAAACATTGTAAAGTTGCGAGTAAAACGTTTTCTAACGATAGAAGTGCGAAGGTTAGGTTAGGTTAGGTTAGTTTAAGCTAGGTAGCGTCATGAAACTACCAAAAACGACGTCATCTAACGAGATAGTGTTGTTTTATTGCGAGTATTAAACTGCGATAGGTGAAATGTTGTGAAAGCACACAAAACGGCATGAACAAGCCAAATACTGCGTGTTCTACCGTTACAAGTGCGAAACTGCTATATTGTGATATTCTCGTTAAAGCGCATGCAAGCATCGTGAAACCTTAAAGAACAATGTCATTTAGCGAGATACAGCGTTCTGTACTGCAATAAGTTGGTGAAAAACTTTGAGATAATGCAGATATCGTAATTGTGAACGAGACAGTGTAATAGAGCGTTTTTCAATACAAGTACGAATGTTAGGTTAGGTTAAGATATGAACCGTCGTAAAACCGCATTAAACAATGTCACTAAGTGAGATGCAGTGTTTTTCACCATTACAAGTCGGGAACTGCGATATCTAATGTGAAAGCGCTTGCAAACGTCGTTAGGTTAGGTTAGGTTAGGTTAGGTTAGGTTACGTTAGGTTAGGTTAGGTTAGGTTTGGTTAGGTTAGGTTAGGTTTGGTTAGGGATGTTAGGTTAGGTTGGGTTAGGTAAGGTTAGGTTAGGTTAAGATATGAACCGCGCTAAAACCGCATTAAACAATGTCACTTAGTGAGATGCTGTGTTTTTCACCATTACAAGTCGGGAACTGCGATATCTAATGTGAAAGCGCATGAAACCGTCGTAATCTTGTAGAAAACATTGTAGAGTAGCGAATAAAACGTTTTCTAACGATAGAAGTGCGAAGGTTCGGTTAGTTTGAGCTAGGTAGCGTCGTGAAACCACCAAAAACGATGTCATCTAACGAGATAGTGTTGTTTTATTGCGAGTACGAAACTGCGATAGGTGAAATATTGGGAAAGCACACAAAATGGCATGAACTAGCCAGATACTGCGTCTTGTGCCGTTACAAGTGCGAAACTGCTTTATTGTGATATTCTCGTTAAAGCGCATGCAAGTATCGTGAAACCTTGAAGAACGATGTCTTTTAGCGAGATACAGCGTTCTGTACTGTAATAAGTTGGTGAGAAACTGTGAGGTCAAGCAAATATCGTAATTGTGAACGAAACAGTGTAATTGAGCGTATTTAGATACAAGTTCGAATGTTAGGTTATGTTGAGATATCAACCGTCGTAAAACCGCATTAAACAATGTCACTTAGTGAGATGTAGTGTTTTTCAACATTACAAGTCGGGAACTACGATATCTAATGTGAAAGCGCATGAAACCGTCGTAATGTTGTAGAAAGCAATGTAAAGTAGCGAGTAAAACGTTTTCTAACGATAGAAGTGCGAAGGTTATGTTAGGTTGAGTTATGTTAGTTTAAGCTAGGTAGCGTCGTGAAACTACCAAAAACAACGTCATCTAACGAGATAGTGTTGTTTTATTGCGAGTACGAAACTGCGATAGGTGAAATGTTGTGAAAGCACACAAAACGGCATGAACAAGCCAAATACTGCGTGTTGTACCGTTACAAGTGCGAAACTGCTATGTTGTGATATTCTCGTTAAAGCGCATGCAAGCATCGTGAAACCTTAAAGAACGACGTCATTTAGCGAGATACAGCGTTCTGTACTGCAATAAGTTGGTGAAAAACTGTGAGGTTATGCAAATATCCTAATTGTGAACGAAACAGTGTAATAGAGCGTTTTTTATAGCAAGTGCGAATGTTAGGTTAGGTTAAGATATGAACCGTCGTAAAACCGCATTAAACAATGTCACTTAGTGAGATGCAGTGTTTTTCACCATTACAAGTCGGGAACTGCGTTATCTAAAGTGAAAGCGCTTGCAAACGTCGTTAGGTTAGGTTAGGTTAGGTTACGTTAGGTTAGGTTAGGTTAGGTTTGGTTAGGTTAGGTTAGGTTTGGTTAGGGATGTTAGGTTAGGTTGGGTTAGGTAAGGTTAGGTTAGGTTAAGATATGAACCGCGCTAAAACCGCATTAAACAATGTCACTTAGTGAGATGCTGTGTTTTTCACCATTACAAGTCGGGAACTGCGATATCTAATGTGAAAGCGCATGAAACCGTCGTAATCTTGTAGAAAACATTGTAGAGTAGCGAATAAAACGTTTTCTAACGATAGAAGTGCGAAGGTTCGGTTAGTTTGAGCTAGGTAGCGTCGTGAAACCACCAAAAACGATGTCATCTAACGAGATAGTGTTGTTTTATTGCGAGTACGAAACTGCGATAGGTGAAATATTGGGAAAGCACACAAAATGGCATGAACTAGCCAGATACTGCGTCTTGTGCCGTTACAAGTGCGAAACTGCTTTATTGTGATATTCTCGTTAAAGCGCATGCAAGTATCGTGAAACCTTGAAGAACGATGTCATTTAGCGAGATACAGCGTTCTGTACTGTAATAAGTTGGTGAGAAACTGTGAGGTCAAGCAAATATCGTAATTGTGAACGAAACAGTGTAATTGAGCGTATTTAGATACAAGTTCGAATGTTAGGTTAGGTTGAGATATCAACCGTCGTAAAACCGCATTAAACAATGTCACTTAGTGAGATGTAGTGTTTTTCAACATTACAAGTCGGGAACTACGATATCTAATGTGAAAGCGCATGAAACCGTCGTAATCTTGTAGAAAACATTGTAAAGTTGCGAGTAAAACGTTTTCTAACGATAGAAGTGCGAAGGTTAGCTTGAGTTATGTTAGTTTAAGCTATGTAGCGTCGTGAGACCACCAAAAAGGACGTCATCTAACGAGATAGTGTTGTTTTATTGCATGTACGAAACTGCAATAGGTGAAATGTTGTGAAAGTACACAAAACGGCTTGAACAAGCCAGATACTGCGTGTTGTACCGTTACAAGTGCGAAACTGCTATAATGTGATATTCTCGTTAAAGCGCATGCAAGCATCGTGAAACCTTAAAGAACGATGTCATTTAGCGAGATACAGCGTTCTGTACTGCAATAAGTTGGTGAAAAACTGTGAGGTTATGCAAATATCGTAATTGTGAACGAAACAGTGTAATAGAGCGTTTTTCAATACAAGTACGAATGTTAGGTTAGGTTAAGATATGAACCGTCGTAAAACCGCATTAAACAATGTCACTTAGTGAGATGCAGTGTTTTTCACCATTACAAGTCGGGAACTGCGATATCTAATGTGAAAGCGCTTGCAAACGTCGTTAGGTAAGGTTAGGTTAGGTTAGGTAAGGTTAGGTTAGGTTTGGTTACATTAGGTTAGGTTAGGTTAAGTTAGATTAGGTTAGGTTGGGTTGAGTTGGGTTAGGTTAGGTTAGGTTAGGTTAGGTTGGGTTAGGTTAGGTTAGGTTAGGTTACGTTAGGTTAGGTTAGGTTACGTTAGGTTAGGTTAGGTTAGGTTACGTTAGGTTAGGTTAGGTTAGGTAAGGATAATTTGGTTAGGTTAGGTAAGGTTAGGTTAGGTTAGGTTAGGTTGGGTTGGGTGTTGTTGGGTTGGGTTGGGTTGGGTTAGGTTGGGTTAGGTTAGGTTAGGTTACGTTAGGTTAGGTTAGGTTACGTTAGGTTATGTTAGGTTAGGTTAGGTTACGTTAGGTTAGGTTAGGTCAGGTAAGGTTAGGTTACGTTAGAATAGGTTAGGTTAGGTTACGTTAGGTTAGGTTAGGTTAGGTTAGGTTTGGTTAGGTTAGGTTAGGTTAGCTTAGGTTAGGTTAGGTTGGGTTGGTTTGGGTTGGGTTAGGTTGGGTTAGGTTAGGTTAGGTTAGGTTAGGTTGGGTTAGGTTAGTTTAGGTTAAGTTAGGTTAGGTTAGGTTGGGTTGGGTTGGGTTGGGTTAGGTTAGGTTAGGTAAGGTTAGGTTAGGTTAGGTTAGGTTACGTTAGGTTAAGGTATGAACCGTCGTAAAACCGCATTAAACAATGTCACTTAGTGAGATGCAGTGTTTTTCACCTTTACAAGTTGGGAACTGTGATATCTAATGTGAAAGCGCTTGAAACCGTCATAATGTTGTAGAAAGCAATGTAAACTAGCGAGTAAAACGTTTTCTAACGATAGAAGTGCGAAGGTTATGTTAGGTTGAGTTATGTTAGTTTAAGCTAGGTAGCGTCGTGCAACTACCAAAAACAACGTCATCTAACGAGATAGTGTTGTTTTATTGCGAGTACGAAACTGCGATAGGTTAAATGTTGTGAAAGCACAAAAAACGGCATGAACAAGCCAAATACTGCGTGTTGTACCGTTACAAGTGCGAAACTGCTATGTTGTGATATTCTCGTTAAAGCGCATGCAAGCATCGTGAAACCTTAAAGAACGATGTCATTTAGCGAGATACAGCGTTCTGTACTGCAATAAGTTGGTGAAAAACTGTGAGGTTATGCAAATATCCTAATTGTGAACGAAACAGTGTAATAGAGCGTTTTTTAATACAAGTGCGAATGTTAGGTTAGGTTAAGATATGAACCGTCGTAAAACCGCATTAAACAATGTCACTTAGTGAGATGCAGTGTTTTTCACCATTACAAGTCGGGAACTGCGATATCTAATGTGAAAGCGCTTGCAAACGTCGTTGGGTTAGGTTAGGTTTGGTTAGGTTAGGTTAGGTTAGGTTACGTTAGGTTAGGTTAGGTTTGGTTAGGTTACGTTAGGTAAGGTTTGGTTAGGTTAGGTTAGTTTAGGTTGGGTTAGGTAAGGTTAGGTTAGGTTAAGATATGAACCGCGCTAAAACCGCATTAAACAATGTCACTTAGTGAGATGCTGTGTTTTTCACCATTACAAGTCGGGAACTGCGATATCTAATGTGAAAGCGCATGAAACCGTCGTAATCTTGTAGAAAACATTGTAGAGTAGCGAATAAAACGTTTTCTAACGATAGAAGTGCGAAGGTTCGGTTAGTTTGAGCTAGGTAGCGTCGTGAAACCACCAAAAACGATGTCATCTAACGAGATAGTGTTGTTTTATTGCGAGTACGAAACTGCGATAGGTGAAATATTGGGAAAGCACACAAAATGGCATGAACTAGCCAGATACTGCGTCTTGTGCCGTTACAAGTGCGAAACTGCTTTATTGTGATATTCTCGTTAAAGCGCATGCAAGTATCGTGAAACCTTGAAGAACGATGTCTTTTAGCGAGATACAGCGTTCTGTACTGTAATAAGTTGGTGAGAAACTGTGAGGTCAAGCAAATATCGTAATTGTGAACGAAACAGTGTAATTGAGCGTATTTAGATACAAGTTCGAATGTTAGGTTAGGTTGAGATATCAACCGTCGTAAAACCGCATTAAACAATGTCACTTAGTGAGATGTAGTGTTTTTCAACATTACAAGTCGGGAACTACGATATCTAATGTGAAAGCGCATGAAACCGTCGTAATGTTGTAGAAAGCAATGTAAAGTAGCGAGTAAAACGTTTTCTAACGATAGAAGTGCGAAGGTTATGTTAGGTTGAGTTATGTTAGTTTAAGCTAGGTGGCGTCGTGAAACCACCAAAAACGACGTCATCTAACGAGATAGTGTTGTTTTATTGCATGTACGTAACTGAAATAGGTGAAATGTTGTGAAAGTACACAAAACGGCTTGAACAAGCCAGATACTGCGTGTTGTACCGTTACAAGTGCGAAACTGCTATAATGTGATATTCTTGTTAAAGCGCATGCAAGCATCGTGAAACCTTAAAGAACGATGTCCTTTAGCGAGATACAGCGTTCTGTACTGCAATAAGTTGGTGAAAAACTGTGAGGTTATGCAAATATCCTAATTGTGAACGAAGCAGTGTAATAGAGCGTTTTTCAATACAAGTACGAATGTTAGGTTAGGTTAAGATATGAACCGTCGTAAAACCGCATTAAACAATGTCACTTAGTGAGATGCAGTGTTTTTCACCATTACAAGTCGGGAACTGCGATATCTAATGTGAAAGCGCTTGCAAACTTCGTTAGGTTAGGTTAGGTTAGGTTAGGTTAGGTTACGTTAGGTTAGGTTTGGTTAGGTTAGGTTAGGTTAGGTTATGTTAGGTTAGGTTGGGTTAGGTTAGGTTAAGATATGAACCGCGCTAAAACCGCATTAAACAATGTCACTTAGTGAGATGCAGTGTTTTTCACCTTTACAAGTTGGGAACTGCGATATCTAATGTGAAAGCGCTTGAAACCGTCGTAATGTTGTAGAAAGCAATGTAAAGTAGCGAGTAAAACGTTTTCTCACGATAGAAGTGCGAAGGTTATGTTAGGTTGAGTTATGTTAGTTTAAGCTAGGTAGCGTCGTGAAACCACCAAAAACGACGTCATCTTACGAGATAGTGTTGTTTTATTGCGAGTACGAAACTGCGATAGGTAAAATGTTGTGAAAGCACACAAAACGGCATGAACAAGCCAAATACTGCGTGTTGTACCGTTACAAGTGCGAAACTGCTATGTTGTGACATTCTCGGTAAAGCGCATGCAAGTATCGTGAAACCTTAAAGAACGATGTCATTTAGCGAGATACAGCGTTCTGTACTGTAATAAGTTGGTGAGAAACTGTGAGGTCAAGCAAATATCGTAATTGTGAACGAAACAGTGTAATTGAGCGTCTTTAGATACAAGTGCGAATGTTAGGTTAGGTTGACATATCAACCATCGTAAAACCGCATTAAACAATGTCACTTAGTGAGATGTAGTGTTTTTCAACATTACAAGTCGGGAACTACGATATCTAATGTGAAAGCGCATGAAACCATCGTAATCTTGTAGAAAACATTGTAAAGTTGCGAGTAAAACGTTTTCTAACGATAGAAGTGCGAAGGTTAGGTTAGGTTAGGTTAGTTTAGGCTAGGTAGCGTCGTGAAACTACCAAAAACGACGTCATCTAAAGAGATAGTGTTGTTTTATGGCGAGTATTAAACTGCGATAGGTGAAATGTTGTGAAAGCACACAAAACGGCATGAACAAGCCAAATACTGCGTGTTCTACCGTTACAAGTGCGAAACTGCTATATTGTGATATTCTCGTTAAAGCGCATGCAAGCATCGTGAAACCTTAAAGAACAATGTCATTTAGCGAGATACAGCGTTCTGTACTGCAATAAAATGGTGAAAAACTGTGAGGTTATGCAAATATCGTAATTGTGAACGAAACAGTGTAATAGAGCGTTTTTCAATAAAAGTACGAATGTTAGGTTAGGTTAAGATATGAACCGTCGAAAACCGCACTAAACAATGTCACTTAGTGAGATGCAGTGTTTTTCACCATTACAAGTCGGGAACTGCGATATCTAATGTGAAAGCGCTTGCAAACGTCGTTAGGTTAGGTTAGGTTAGGTTAGGTTAGGTTACGTTAGGTTAGGTTTGGTTAGGTTAGGTTAGGTTAGGTTAGGTTAGGTTAGGTTAGGTTGGGTTAGGTTAGGTTAGGTTACGTTAGGTTAAGGTATGAACCGTCGTAAAACCGCAATAAACAATGTCACTTAGTGAGATGCAGTGTTTTTCACCTTTACAAGTTGGGAACTGCGATATCTAATGTGAAAGCGCTTGAAACCGTCGTAATGTTGTAGAAAGCAATGTAAAGTAGCGAGTAAAACGTTTTCTAACGATAGAAGTGCGAAGGTTATGTTAGGTTATGTTAGTTTAAGCTAGGTAGCGTCGTGAAACCACCAAAAACGACGTCATCTAACGAGATAGTGTTGTTTTATTGCGTGTACGAAACTGCGATAGGTAAAATGTTGTGAAAGCACACAAAACGGCATGAACAAGCCAAATACTGCGTGTTGTACCGTTACAAGTGCGAAACTGCTATGTTTTGACATTCTCGGTAAAGCGCATGCAAGTATCGTGAAACCTTAAAGAACGATGTCATTTAGCGAGATACAGCGTTCTGTACTGTAATAAGTTGGTGAGAAACTGTGAGGTCAAGCAAATATCGTAATTGTGAACGAAACAGTGTAATTGAGCGTCTTTAGATACAAGTGCGAATGTTAGGTTAGGTTGACATATCAACCGTCGTAAAACCGCATTAAACAATGTCACTTAGTGAGATGTAGTGTTTTTCAACATTACAAGTCGGGAACTACGATATCTAATGTGAAAGCGCATGAAACCATCGTAATCTTGTAGAAAACATTGTAAAGTTGCGAGTAAAACGTTTTCTAACGATAGAAGTGCGAAGGTTAGGTTAGGTTAGGTTAGTTTAAGCTAGGTAGCGTCGTGAAACTACCAAAAACGACGTCATCTAACGATATAGTGTTGTTTTATAGCGAGTATTAAACTGCGATAGGTGAAATGTTGTGAAAGCACACAAAACGGCATGAACAAGCCAAATACTGCGTGTTCTACCGTTACAAGTGCGAAACTGCTATATTGTGATATTCTCGTTAAAGCGCATGCAAGCATCGTGAAACCTTAAAGAAATATGTCATTTAGCGAGATACAACGTTCTGTACTGCAATAAGTTGGTGAAAAACTGTGAGGTTATGCAAACATCGTAATTGTGAACAAAACAGTGTAATAAAGCGTTTTTAGATACAAGTGCGAATGTTAGGTTAGGTTAAGATATGAACCGTCGTAAAACCGCATTAAACAATGTCAATTAGTGAGATGCAGTGTTTTTCACCATTAAAAGTCGGGAACTGCGATATCTAATGTGAAAGCGCTTGCAACCGTCGTTAGGTTAGGTTAGGTTAGGTTTTGTTAGGTTAGGTTAGGTTAGGTTAGATTAGGTTAGGTTGGGTTGAGTTGGGTTAGGTTAGGTTAGGTTAGCTTAGGTTGGGTTAGGTTAGGTTAGGTTACGTTAGGTTAGGTTAGGTTTGGTTAGGTTACGTTAGGTTAGGTTAGGTTAGGTAAGGATAATTTGGTTAGGTTAGGTAAGGTTAGGTTAGGTTAGGTTGGGTTGGGTGTTGTTGGGTTGGGTGTTGTTGGGTTGGGTTGGGTTGGGTTAGGCTGGGTTAGGTTAGGTTAGGTTACGTTAGGTTAGGTTAGGTTAGGTTAGGTTACGTTAGGTTATGTTAGGTTAGGTTAGGTTACGTTAGGTTAGGTTAGGTCAGGTAAGGTTAGGTTACGTTAGAATAGGTTAGGTTAGGTTAGGTTACGTTAGGTTAGGTTAGGTTAAGTTAGGTTAGGTTAGGTTTGGTTAGGTTTGGTTTGGTTAGGTTAGGTTGGGTTGGGTTAGGTTAGGTTAGGTTAGGTTAGGTTGGGTTAGGTTAGTTTAGGTTAGGTTAGGTTAGGTTAGGTTGGGTTGGGTTGGGTTGGGTTAGGTTAGGTTAGGTTAGGTTTGGTAAGGTTAGGTTAGGTTAGGTTACGTTAGGTTAAGGTATGAACTGTCGTAAAACCGCATTAAACAATGTCACTTAGTGAGATGCAGTGTTTTTCACCTTTACAAGTTGGGAACTGTGATATCTAATGTGAAAGCGCTTGAAACCGTCGTAATGTTGTAGAAAGCAATGTAAAGTAGCGAGTAAAACGTTTTCTAACGATAGAAGTGCGAAGGTTATGTTAGGTTGAGTTATGTTAGTTTAAGCTAGGTAGCGTCGTGAAACTACCAAAAACAACGTCATCTAACGAGATAGTGTTGTTTTATTGCGAGTACGAAACTGCGATAGGTGAAATGTTGTGAAAGCACACAAAACGGCATGAACAAGCCAAATACTGCGTGTTGTACCGTTACAAGTGCGAAACTGCTATGTTGTGATATTCTCGTTAAAGCGCATGCAAGCATCGTGAAACCTTAAAGAACGACGTCATTTAGCGAGATACAGCGTTCTGTACTGCAATAAGTTGGTGAAAAACTGTGAGGTTATGCAAATATCCTAATTGTGAACGAAACAGTGTAATAGAGCGTTTTTTATAGCAAGTGCGAATGTTAGGTTAGGTTAAGATATGAACCGTCGTAAAACCGCATTAAACAATGTCACTTAGTGAGATGCAGTGTTTTTCACCATTACAAGTCGGGAACTGCGATATCTAAAGTGAAAGCGCTTGCAAACGTCGTTAGGTTAGGTTAGGTTAGGTTAGGTTAGGTTACGTTAGGTTAGGTTAGGTTAGGTTTGGTTAGGTTAGGTTAGGTTTGGTTAGGGATGTTAGGTTAGGTTGGGTTAGGTAAGGTTAGGTTAGGTTAAGATATGAACCGCGCTAAAACCGCATTAAACAATGTCACTTAGTGAGATGCTGTGTTTTTCACCATTACAAGTCGGGAACTGCGATATCTAATGTGAAAGCGCATGAAACCGTCGTAATCTTGTAGAAAACATTGTAAAGTAGCGAATAAAACGTTTTCTAACGATAGAAGTGCGAAGGTTCGGTTAGTTTGAGCTAGGTAGCGTCGTGAAACCACCAAAAACGATGTCATCTAACGAGATAGTGTTGTTTTATTGCGAGTACGAAACTGCGATAGGTGAAATATTGGGAAAGCACACAAAATGGCATGAACTAGCCAGATACTGCGTCTTGTGCCGTTACAAGTGCGAAACTGCTTTATTGTGATATTCTCGTTAAAGCGCATGCAAGTATCTTGAAACCTTAAAGAACGATGTCATTTAGCGAGATACAGCGTTCTGTACTGTAATAAGTTGGTGAGAAACTGTGAGGTCAAGCAAATATCGTAATTGTGAACGAAACAGTGTAATTGAGCGTATCTAGATACAAGTGCGAATGTTAGGTTAGGTTGAGATATCAACCGTCGTAAAACCGCATTAAACAATGTCACTTAGTGAGATGTAGTGTTTTTCAACATTACAAGTCGGGAACTACGATATCTAATGTGAAAGCGCATGAAACCGTCGTAATCTTGTAGAAAACATTGTAAAGTTGCGAGTAAAACGTTTTCTAACGATAGAAGTGCGAAGGTTAGCTTGAGTTAGGTTAGTTTAAGCTATGTAGCGTCGTGAGACCACCAAAAAGAACGTCATCTAACGAGATAGTGTTGTTTTATTGCGAGTACGAAACTGCGATAGGTAAAATGTTGTGAAAGCACACAAAACGGCATGAACAAGCCAAATACTGCGTGTTCTACCGTTACAAGTGCGAAACTGCTATATTGTGATATTCTCGTTAAAGCGCATGCAAGCATCGTGAAACCTAAAAGAACAATGTCATTTAGCGAGATACAGCGTTCTGTACTGCAATAAGTTGGTGAAAAACTGTGAGGTTATGCAAATATCGTAATGGTGAACGAAACAGTGTAATAGAGCGTTTTTCAATACAAGTACGAATGTTAGGTTAGGTTAAGATATGAACCGTCGTAAAACCGCATTAAACAATGTCACTTAGTGAGATGCAGTGTTTTTCACCATTACAAGTCGGGAACTGCGATATCCAATGTGAAAGCGCTTGCAAACGTCGTTAGATAAGGTTAGGTTAGGTTAGGTAAGGTTAGGTTAGGTTTGGTTAGGTTAGTTTAGGTTAGGTTAGGTTAGGTTAGATTAGGTTAGGTTGGGTTGAGTTGGGTTAGGTTAGGTTGGGTTAGGTTAGGTTAGGTTGGGTTAGGTTAGGTTAGGTTAGGTTACGTTAGGTTAGGTTAGGTTACGTTAGGTTAGGTTAGGTTAGGTTACGTTAGGTTAGGTTAGGTTAGGTAAGGATAATTTGGTTAGGTTAGGTAAGGTTAGGTTAGGTTAGGTTAGGTTGGGTTGGGTGTTGTTGGGTTGGGTTGGGTTGGGTTAGGTTGGGTTAGGTTAGGTTAGGTTACGTTAGGTTAGGTTAGGTTAGGTTACGTTAGGTTATGTTAGGTTAGGTTAGGTTACGTTAGGTTAGGTTAGGTCAGGTAAGGTTAGGTTACGTTAGAATAGGTTAGGTTAGGTTAGGTTACGTTAGGTTAGGTTAAGTTAGGTTAGGTTAGGTTTGGTTAGGTTAGGTTAGGTTAGCTTAGGTTAGGTTAGGTTGGGTTGGGTTGGGTTAGGTTGGGTTAGGTTAGGTTAGGTTAGGTTAGGTTGGGTTAGGTTAGTTTAGGTTAGGTTAGGTTAGGTTAGGTTGGGTTGGGTTGGGTTAGGTTAGGTTAGGTAAGGTTAGGTTAGGTTAGGTTAGGTTACGTTAGGTTAAGGTATGAACCGTCGTAAAACCGCATGAAACAATGTCACTTAGTGAGATGCAGTGTTTTTCATCTTTACAAGTTGGGAACTGCGATATCTAATGTGAAAGCGCATGAAACCGTCGTAATCTTGTAGAAAACATTGTAAAGTTGCGAGTAAAACGTTTTCTAACGATATAAGTGCGAAGGTTAGGTTAGGTTAGGTTAGTTTAAGCTAGGTAGCGTCGTGAAACTAACAAAAACGACGTCATCTAACGAGATAGTGTTGTTTTATTGCGAGTACGAAACTGCGATAGGTGAATTATTGGGAAAGCACACAAAATGGCATGAACTAGCCAGATACTGCGTCTTGTGCCGTTACAAGTGAGAAACTGCTTTATTGTGATATTCTCGTTAAAGCGCATGCAAGTATCGTGAAACCTTAAAGAACGATGTCATTTAGCGAGATACAGCGTTCTGTACTGTAATAAGTTGGTGAGAAACTGTGAGGTCAAGCAAATATCGTAATTGTGAACGAAACAGTGTAATTGAGCGTATTTAGATACAAGTGCGAATGTTAGGTTAGGTTGAGATATCAACCGTCGTAAAACCGCATTAAACAATGTCACTTAGTGAGATGTAGTGTTTTTCAACATTACAAGTCGGGAACTACGATATCTAATGTGAAAGCGCATGAAACCGTCGTAATCTTGTAGAAAACATTGTAAAGTTGCGAGTAAAACGTTTTCTAACGATAGAAGTGCGAAGGTTAGCTTGAGTTATGTTAGTTTAAGCTATGTAGCGTCGTGAGACCACCAAAAAGGACGTCATCTAACGAGATAGTGTTGTTTTATTGCATGTACGTAACTGCAATAGGTGAAATGTTGTGAAAGTACACAAAACGGCTTGAACAAGCCAGATACTGCGTGTTGTACCGTTACAAGTGCGAAACTGCTATAATGTGATATTCTTGTTAAAGCGCATGCAAGCATCGTGAAACCTTAAAGAACGATGTCCTTTAGCGAGATACAGCGTTCTGTACTGCAATAAGTTGGTGAAAAACTGTGAGGTTATGCAAATATCCTAATTGTGAACGAAGCAGTGTAATAGAGCGTTTTTCAATACAAGTACGAATGTTAGGTTAGGTTAAGATATGAACCGTCGTAAAACCGCATTAAACAATGTCACTTAGTGAGATGCAGTGTTTTTCACCATTACAAGTCGGGAACTGCGATATCTAATGTGAAAGCGCTTGCAAACGTCGTTAGGTTAGGTTAGGTTAGGTTAGGTTAGGTTACGTTAGGTTAGGTTTGGTTAGGTTAGGTTAGGTTAGGTTATGTTAGGTTAGGTTGGGTTAGGTTAGGTTAAGATATGAACCGCGCTAAAACCGCATTAAACAATGTCACTTAGTGAGATGCAGTGTTTTTCACCTTTACAAGTTGGGAACTGCGATATCTAATGTGAAAGCGCTTGAAACCGTCGTAATGTTGTAGAAAGCAATGTAAAGTAGCGAGTAAAACGTTTTCTCACGATAGAAGTGCGAAGGTTATGTTAGGTTGAGTTATGTTAGTTTAAGCTAGGTAGCGTCGTGAAACCACCAAAAACGACGTCATCTAACGAGATAGTGTTGTTTTATTGCGAGTACGAAACTGCGATAGGTAAAATGTTGTGAAAGCACACAAAACGGCATGAACAAGCCAAATACTGCGTGTTGTACCGTTACAAGTGCGAAACTGCTATGTTGTGACATTCTCGGTAAAGCGCATGCAAGTATCGTGAAACCTTAAAGAACGATGTCATTTAGCGAGATACAGCGTTCTGTACTGTAATAAGTTGGTGAGAAACTGTGAGGTCAAGCAAATATCGTAATTGTGAACGAAACAGTGTAATTGAGCGTCTTTAGATACAAGTGCGAATGTTAGGTTAGGTTGACATATCAACCATCGTAAAACCGCATTAAACAATGTCACTTAGTGAGATGTAGTGTTTTTCAACATTACAAGTCGGGAACTACGATATCTAATGTGAAAGCGCATGAAACCATCGTAATCTTGTAGAAAACATTGTAAAGTTGCGAGTAAAACGTTTTCTAACGATAGAAGTGCGAAGGTTAGGTTAGGTTAGGTTAGTTTAGGCTAGGTAGCGTCGTGAAACTACCAAAAACGACGTCATCTAAAGAGATAGTGTTGTTTTATGGCGAGTATTAAACTGCGATAGGTGAAATGTTGTGAAAGCACACAAAACGGCATGAACAAGCCAAATACTGCGTGTTCTACCGTTACAAGTGCGAAACTGCTATATTGTGATATTCTCGTTAAAGCGCATGCAAGCATCGTGAAACCTTAAAGAACAATGTCATTTAGCGAGATACAGCGTTCTGTACTGCAATAAAATGGTGAAAAACTGTGAGGTTATGCAAATATCGTAATTGTGAACGAAACAGTGTAATAGAGCGTTTTTCAATACAAGTACGAATGTTAGGTTAGGTTAAGATATGAACCGTCGAAAACCGCACTAAACAATGTCACTTAGTGAGATGCAGTGTTTTTCACCATTACAAGTCGGGAACTGCGATATCTAATGTGAAAGCGCTTGCAAACGTCGTTAGGTTAGGTTAGGTTAGGTTAGGTTAGGTTACGTTAGGTTAGGTTTGGTTAGGTTAGGTTAGGTTAGGTTAGGTTAGGTTAGGTTGGGTTAGGTTAGGTTAGGTTACGTTAGGTTAAGGTATGAACCGTCGTAAAACCGCAATAAACAATGTCACTTAGTGAGATGCAGTGTTTTTCACCTTTACAAGTTGGGAACTGCGATATCTAATGTGAAAGCGCTTGAAACCGTCGTAATGTTGTAGAAAGCAATGTAAAGTAGCGAGTAAAACGTTTTCTAACGATAGAAGTGCGAAGGTTATGTTAGGTTATGTTAGTTTAAGCTAGGTAGCGTCGTGAAACCACCAAAAACGACGTCATCTAACGAGATAGTGTTGTTTTATTGCGTGTACGAAACTGCGATAGGTAAAATGTTGTGAAAGCACACAAAACGGCATGAACAAGCCAAATACTGCGTGTTGTACCGTTACAAGTGCGAAACTGCTATGTTTTGACATTCTCGGTAAAGCGCATGCAAATATCGTGAAACCTTAAAGAACGATGTCATTTAGCGAGATACAGCGTTCTGTACTGTAATAAGTTGGTGAGAAACTGTGAGGTCAAGCAAATATCGTAATTGTGAACGAAACAGTGTAATTGAGCGTCTTTAGATACAAGTGCGAATGTTAGGTTAGGTTGACATATCAACCGTCGTAAAACCGCATTAAACAATGTCACTTAGTGAGATGTAGTGTTTTTCAACATTACAAGTCGGGAACTACGATATCTAATGTGAAAGCGCATGAAACCATCGTAATCTTGTAGAAAACATTGTAAAGTTGCGAGTAAAACGTTTTCTAACGATAGAAGTGCGAAGGTTAGGTTAGGTTAGGTTAGTTTAAGCTAGGTAGCGTCGTGAAACTACCAAAAACGACGTCATCTAACGATATAGTGTTGTTTTATAGCGAGTATTAAACTGCGATAGGTGAAATGTTGTGAAAGCACACAAAACGGCATGAACAAGCCAAATACTGCGTGTTCTACCGTTACAAGTGCGAAACTGCTATATTGTGATATTCTCGTTAAAGCGCATGCAAGCATCGTGAAACCTTAAAGAAATATGTCATTTAGCGAGATACAACGTTCTGTACTGCAATAAGTTGGTGAAAAACTGTGAGGTTATGCAAACATCGTAATTGTGAACAAAACAGTGTAATAAAGCGTTTTTAGATACAAGTGCGAATGTTAGGTTAGGTTAAGATATGAACCGTCGTAAAACCGCATTAAACAATGTCAATTAGTGAGATGCAGTGTTTTTCACCATTAAAAGTCGGGAACTGCGATATCTAATGTGAAAGCGCTTGCAACCGTCGTTAGGTTAGGTTAGGTTAGGTTTTGTTAGGTTAGGTTAGGTTAGGTTAGATTAGGTTAGGTTGGGTTGAGTTGGGTTAGGTTAGGTTAGGTTAGCTTAGGTTGGGTTAGGTTAGGTTAGGTTACGTTAGGTTAGGTTAGGTTTGGTTAGGTTACGTTAGGTTAGGTTAGGTTAGGTAAGGATAATTTGGTTAGGTTAGGTAAGGTTAGGTTAGGTTAGGTTGGGTTGGGTGTTGTTGGGTTGGGTGTTGTTGGGTTGGGTTGGGTTGGGTTAGGCTGGGTTAGGTTAGGTTAGGTTACGTTAGGTTAGGTTAGGTTAGGTTAGGTTACGTTAGGTTATGTTAGGTTAGGTTAGGTTACGTTAGGTTAGGTTAGGTCAGGTAAGGTTAGGTTACGTTAGAATAGGTTAGGTTAGGTTAGGTTACGTTAGGTTAGGTTAGGTTAAGTTAGGTTAGGTTAGGTTTGGTTAGGTTTGGTTTGGTTAGGTTAGGTTGGGTTGGGTTAGGTTAGGTTAGGTTAGGTTAGGTTGGGTTAGGTTAGTTTAGGTTAGGTTAGGTTAGGTTAGGTTGGGTTGGGTTGGGTTGGGTTAGGTTAGGTTAGGTTAGGTTTGGTAAGGTTAGGTTAGGTTAGGTTACGTTAGGTTAAGGTATGAACTGTCGTAAAACCGCATTAAACAATGTCACTTAGTGAGATGCAGTGTTTTTCACCTTTACAAGTTGGGAACTGTGATATCTAATGTGAAAGCGCTTGAAACCGTCGTAATGTTGTAGAAAGCAATGTAAAGTAGCGAGTAAAACGTTTTCTAACGATAGAAGTGCGAAGGTTATGTTAGGTTGAGTTATGTTAGTTTAAGCTAGGTAGCGTCGTGAAACTACCAAAAACAACGTCATCTAACGAGATAGTGTTGTTTTATTGCGAGTACGAAACTGCGATAGGTGAAATGTTGTGAAAGCACACAAAACGGCATGAACAAGCCAAATACTGCGTGTTGTACCGTTACAAGTGCGAAACTGCTATGTTGTGATATTCTCGTTAAAGCGCATGCAAGCATCGTGAAACCTTAAAGAACGACGTCATTTAGCGAGATACAGCGTTCTGTACTGCAATAAGTTGGTGAAAAACTGTGAGGTTATGCAAATATCCTAATTGTGAACGAAACAGTGTAATAGAGCGTTTTTTATAGCAAGTGCGAATGTTAGGTTAGGTTAAGATATGAACCGTCGTAAAACCGCATTAAACAATGTCACTTAGTGAGATGCAGTGTTTTTCACCATTACAAGTCGGGAACTGCGATATCTAAAGTGAAAGCGCTTGCAAACGTCGTTAGGTTAGGTTAGGTTAGGTTAGGTTAGGTTACGTTAGGTTAGGTTAGGTTAGGTTTGGTTAGGTTAGGTTAGGTTTGGTTAGGGATGTTAGGTTAGGTTGGGTTAGGTAAGGTTAGGTTAGGTTAAGATATGAACCGCGCTAAAACCGCATTAAACAATGTCACTTAGTGAGATGCTGTGTTTTTCACCATTACAAGTCGGGAACTGCGATATCTAATGTGAAAGCGCATGAAACCGTCGTAATCTTGTAGAAAACATTGTAAAGTAGCGAATAAAACGTTTTCTAACGATAGAAGTGCGAAGGTTCGGTTAGTTTGAGCTAGGTAGCGTCGTGAAACCACCAAAAACGATGTCATCTAACGAGATAGTGTTGTTTTATTGCGAGTACGAAACTGCGATAGGTGAAATATTGGGAAAGCACACAAAATGGCATGAACTAGCCAGATACTGCGTCTTGTGCCGTTACAAGTGCGAAACTGCTTTATTGTGATATTCTCGTTAAAGCGCATGCAAGTATCTTGAAACCTTAAAGAACGATGTCATTTAGCGAGATACAGCGTTCTGTACTGTAATAAGTTGGTGAGAAACTGTGAGGTCAAGCAAATATCGTAATTGTGAACGAAACAGTGTAATTGAGCGTATCTAGATACAAGTGCGAATGTTAGGTTAGGTTGAGATATCAACCGTCGTAAAACCGCATTAAACAATGTCACTTAGTGAGATGTAGTGTTTTTCAACATTACAAGTCGGGAACTACGATATCTAATGTGAAAGCGCATGAAACCGTCGTAATCTTGTAGAAAACATTGTAAAGTTGCGAGTAAAACGTTTTCTAACGATAGAAGTGCGAAGGTTAGCTTGAGTTAGGTTAGTTTAAGCTATGTAGCGTCGTGAGACCACCAAAAAGAACGTCATCTAACGAGATAGTGTTGTTTTATTGCGAGTACGAAACTGCGATAGGTAAAATGTTGTGAAAGCACACAAAACGGCATGAACAAGCCAAATACTGCGTGTTGTACCGTTACAAGTGCGAAACTGCTATGTTGTGACATTCTCGGTAAAGCGCATGCAAGTATCGTGAAACCTTAAAGAATGATGTCATTTAGCGAGATACAGCGTTCTGTACTGTAATAAGTTGGTGAGAAACTGTGAGGTCAAGCAAATATCGTAATTGTGAACGAAACAGTGTAATTGAGCGTCTTTAGATACAAGTGTGAATGTTAGGTTAGGTTCACATATCAACCATCGTAAAACCGCATTAAACAATGTCACTTAGTGAGATGTAGTGTTTTTCAACATTACAAGTCGGGAACTACGATATCTAATGTGAAAGCGCATGAAACCGTCGTAATCTTGTAGAAAACATTGTAAAGTTGCGAGTAAAACGTTTTCTAACGATAGAAGTGCGAAGGTTAGGTTAGGTTAGGTTAGTTTAAGCTAGGTAGCGTCATGAAACTACCAAAAACGACGTCATCTAACGAGATAGTGTTGTTTTATTGCGAGTATTAAACTGCGATAGGTGAAATGTTGTGAAAGCACACAAAACGGCATGAACAAGCCAAATACTGCGTGTTCTACCGTTACAAGTGCGAAACTGCTATATTGTGATATTCTCGTTAAAGCGCATGCAAGCATCGTGAAACCTTAAAGAACAATGTCATTTAGCGAGATACAGCGTTCTGTACTGCAATAAGTTGGTGAAAAACTTTGAGATAATGCAGATATCGTAATTGTGAACGAGACAGTGTAATAGAGCGTTTTTCAATACAAGTACGAATGTTAGGTTAGGTTAAGATATGAACCGTCGTAAAACCGCATTAAACAATGTCACTAAGTGAGATGCAGTGTTTTTCACCATTACAAGTCGGGAACTGCGATATCTAATGTGAAAGCGCTTGCAAACGTCGTTAGGTTAGGTTAGGTTAGGTTAGGTTAGGTTACGTTAGGTTAGGTTAGGTTAGGTTTGGTTAGGTTAGGTTAGGTTTGGTTAGGGATGTTAGGTTAGGTTGGGTTAGGTAAGGTTAGGTTAGGTTAAGATATGAACCGCGCTAAAACCGCATTAAACAATGTCACTTAGTGAGATGCTGTGTTTTTCACCATTACAAGTCGGGAACTGCGATATCTAATGTGAAAGCGCATGAAACCGTCGTAATCTTGTAGAAAACATTGTAGAGTAGCGAATAAAACGTTTTCTAACGATAGAAGTGCGAAGGTTCGGTTAGTTTGAGCTAGGTAGCGTCGTGAAACCACCAAAAACGATGTCATCTAACGAGATAGTGTTGTTTTATTGCGAGTACGAAACTGCGATAGGTGAAATATTGGGAAAGCACACAAAATGGCATGAACTAGCCAGATACTGCGTCTTGTGCCGTTACAAGTGCGAAACTGCTTTATTGTGATATTCTCGTTAAAGCGCATGCAAGTATCGTGAAACCTTGAAGAACGATGTCTTTTAGCGAGATACAGCGTTCTGTACTGTAATAAGTTGGTGAGAAACTGTGAGGTCAAGCAAATATCGTAATTGTGAACGAAACAGTGTAATTGAGCGTATTTAGATACAAGTTCGAATGTTAGGTTATGTTGAGATATCAACCGTCGTAAAACCGCATTAAACAATGTCACTTAGTGAGATGTAGTGTTTTTCAACATTACAAGTCGGGAACTACGATATCTAATGTGAAAGCGCATGAAACCGTCGTAATGTTGTAGAAAGCAATGTAAAGTAGCGAGTAAAACGTTTTCTAACGATAGAAGTGCGAAGGTTATGTTAGGTTGAGTTATGTTAGTTTAAGCTAGGTAGCGTCGTGAAACTACCAAAAACAACGTCATCTAACGAGATAGTGTTGTTTTATTGCGAGTACGAAACTGCGATAGGTGAAATGTTGTGAAAGCACACAAAACGGCATGAACAAGCCAAATACTGCGTGTTGTACCGTTACAAGTGCGAAACTGCTATGTTGTGATATTCTCGTTAAAGCGCATGCAAGCATCGTGAAACCTTAAAGAACGACGTCATTTAGCGAGATACAGCGTTCTGTACTGCAATAAGTTGGTGAAAAACTGTGAGGTTATGCAAATATCCTAATTGTGAACGAAACAGTGTAATAGAGCGTTTTTTATAGCAAGTGCGAATGTTAGGTTAGGTTAAGATATGAACCGTCGTAAAACCGCATTAAACAATGTCACTTAGTGAGATGCAGTGTTTTTCACCATTACAAGTCGGGAACTGCGTTATCTAAAGTGAAAGCGCTTGCAAACGTCGTTAGGTTAGGTTAGGTTAGGTTAGGTTAGGTTACGTTAGGTTAGGTTAGGTTAGGTTTGGTTAGGTTAGGTTAGGTTTGGTTAGGGATGTTAGGTTAGGTTGGGTTAGGTAAGGTTAGGTTAGGTTAAGATATGAACCGCGCTAAAACCGCATTAAACAATGTCACTTAGTGAGATGCTGTGTTTTTCACCATTACAAGTCGGGAACTGCGATATCTAATGTGAAAGCGCATGAAACCGTCGTAATCTTGTAGAAAACATTGTAGAGTAGCGAATAAAACGTTTTCTAACGATAGAAGTGCGAAGGTTCGGTTAGTTTGAGCTAGGTAGCGTCGTGAAACCACCAAAAACGATGTCATCTAACGAGATAGTGTTGTTTTATTGCGAGTACGAAACTGCGATAGGTGAAATATTGGGAAAGCACACAAAATGGCATGAACTAGCCAGATACTGCGTCTTGTGCCGTTACAAGTGCGAAACTGCTTTATTGTGATATTCTCGTTAAAGCGCATGCAAGTATCGTGAAACCTTGAAGAACGATGTCATTTAGCGAGATACAGCGTTCTGTACTGTAATAAGTTGGTGAGAAACTGTGAGGTCAAGCAAATATCGTAATTGTGAACGAAACAGTGTAATTGAGCGTATTTAGATACAAGTTCGAATGTTAGGTTAGGTTGAGATATCAACCGTCGTAAAACCGCATTAAACAATGTCACTTAGTGAGATGTAGTGTTTTTCAACATTACAAGTCGGGAACTACGATATCTAATGTGAAAGCGCATGAAACCGTCGTAATCTTGTAGAAAACATTGTAAAGTTGCGAGTAAAACGTTTTCTAACGATAGAAGTGCGAAGGTTAGCTTGAGTTATGTTAGTTTAAGCTATGTAGCGTCGTGAGACCACCAAAAAGGACGTCATCTAACGAGATAGTGTTGTTTTATTGCATGTACGAAACTGCAATAGGTGAAATGTTGTGAAAGTACACAAAACGGCTTGAACAAGCCAGATACTGCGTGTTGTACCGTTACAAGTGCGAAACTGCTATAATGTGATATTCTCGTTAAAGCGCATGCAAGCATCGTGAAACCTTAAAGAACGATGTCATTTAGCGAGATACAGCGTTCTGTACTGCAATAAGTTGGTGAAAAACTGTGAGGTTATGCAAATATCGTAATTGTGAACGAAACAGTGTAATAGAGCGTTTTTCAATACAAGTACGAATGTTAGGTTAGGTTAAGATATGAACCGTCGTAAAACCGCATTAAACAATGTCACTTAGTGAGATGCAGTGTTTTTTACCATTACAAGTCGGGAACTGCGATATCTAATGTGAAAGCGCTTGCAAACGTCGTTAGGTAAGGTTAGGTTAGGTTAGGTAAGGTTAGGTTAGGTTTGGTTACATTAGGTTAGGTTAGGTTAAGTTAGATTAGGTTAGGTTGGGTTGAGTTGGGTTAGGTTAGGTTAGGTTAGGTTAGGTTGGGTTAGGTTAGGTTAGGTTAGGTTACGTTAGGTTAGGTTAGGTTACGTTAGGTTAGGTTAGGTTAGGTTACGTTAGGTTAGGTTAGGTTAGGTAAGGATAATTTGGTTAGGTTAGGTAAGGTTAGGTTAGGTTAGGTTAGGTTGGGTTGGGTGTTGTTGGGTTGGGTTGGGTTGGGTTAGGTTGGGTTAGGTTAGGTTAGGTTACGTTAGGTTAGGTTAGGTTACGTTAGGTTATGTTAGGTTAGGTTAGGTTACGTTAGGTTAGGTTAGGTCAGGTAAGGTTAGGTTACGTTAGAATAGGTTAGGTTAGGTTACGTTAGGTTAGGTTAGGTTAGGTTAGGTTTGGTTAGGTTAGGTTAGGTTAGCTTAGGTTAGGTTAGGTTGGGTTGGTTTGGGTTGGGTTAGGTTGGGTTAGGTTAGGTTAGGTTAGGTTAGGTTGGGTTAGGTTAGTTTAGGTTAAGTTAGGTTAGGTTAGGTTGGGTTGGGTTGGGTTGGGTTAGGTTAGGTTAGGTAAGGTTAGGTTAGGTTAGGTTAGGTTACGTTAGGTTAAGGTATGAACCGTCGTAAAACCGCATTAAACAATGTCACTTAGTGAGATGCAGTGTTTTTCACCTTTACAAGTTGGGAACTGTGATATCTAATGTGAAAGCGCTTGAAACCGTCATAATGTTGTAGAAAGCAATGTAAACTAGCGAGTAAAACGTTTTCTAACGATAGAAGTGCGAAGGTTATGTTAGGTTGAGTTATGTTAGTTTAAGCTAGGTAGCGTCGTGCAACTACCAAAAACAACGTCATCTAACGAGATAGTGTTGTTTTATTGCGAGTACGAAACTGCGATAGGTTAAATGTTGTGAAAGCACAAAAAACGGCATGAACAAGCCAAATACTGCGTGTTGTACCGTTACAAGTGCGAAACTGCTATGTTGTGATATTCTCGTTAAAGCGCATGCAAGCATCGTGAAACCTTAAAGAACGATGTCATTTAGCGAGATACAGCGTTCTGTACTGCAATAAGTTGGTGAAAAACTGTGAGGTTATGCAAATATCCTAATTGTGAACGAAACAGTGTAATAGAGCGTTTTTTAATACAAGTGCGAATGTTAGGTTAGGTTAAGATATGAACCGTCGTAAAACCGCATTAAACAATGTCACTTAGTGAGATGCAGTGTTTTTCACCATTACAAGTCGGGAACTGCGATATCTAATGTGAAAGCGCTTGCAAACGTCGTTGGGTTAGGTTAGGTTTGGTTAGGTTAGGTTAGGTTAGGTTACGTTAGGTTAGGTTAGGTTTGGTTAGGTTACGTTAGGTAAGGTTTGGTTAGGTTAGGTTAGTTTAGGTTGGGTTAGGTAAGGTTAGGTTAGGTTAAGATATGAACCGCGCTAAAACCGCATTAAACAATGTCACTTAGTGAGATGCTGTGTTTTTCACCATTACAAGTCGGGAACTGCGATATCTAATGTGAAAGCGCATGAAACCGTCGTAATCTTGTAGAAAACATTGTAGAGTAGCGAATAAAACGTTTTCTAACGATAGAAGTGCGAAGGTTCGGTTAGTTTGAGCTAGGTAGCGTCGTGAAACCACCAAAAACGATGTCATCTAACGAGATAGTGTTGTTTTATTGCGAGTACGAAACTGCGATAGGTGAAATATTGGGAAAGCACACAAAATGGCATGAACTAGCCAGATACTGCGTCTTGTGCCGTTACAAGTGCGAAACTGCTTTATTGTGATATTCTCGTTAAAGCGCATGCAAGTATCGTGAAACCTTGAAGAACGATGTCTTTTAGCGAGATACAGCGTTCTGTACTGTAATAAGTTGGTGAGAAACTGTGAGGTCAAGCAAATATCGTAATTGTGAACGAAACAGTGTAATTGAGCGTATTTAGATACAAGTTCGAATGTTAGGTTAGGTTGAGATATCAACCGTCGTAAAACCGCATTAAACAATGTCACTTAGTGAGATGTAGTGTTTTTCAACATTACAAGTCGGGAACTACGATATCTAATGTGAAAGCGCATGAAACCGTCGTAATGTTGTAGAAAGCAATGTAAAGTAGCGAGTAAAACGTTTTCTAACGATAGAAGTGCGAAGGTTATGTTAGGTTGAGTTATGTTAGTTTAAGCTAGGTGGCGTCGTGAAACCACCAAAAACGACGTCATCTAACGAGATAGTGTTGTTTTATTGCATGTACGTAACTGCAATAGGTGAAATGTTGTGAAAGTACACAAAACGGCTTGAACAAGCCAGATACTGCGTGTTGTACCGTTACAAGTGCGAAACTGCTATAATGTGATATTCTTGTTAAAGCGCATGCAAGCATCGTGAAACCTTAAAGAACGATGTCCTTTAGCGAGATACAGCGTTCTGTACTGCAATAAGTTGGTGAAAAACTGTGAGGTTATGCAAATATCCTAATTGTGAACGAAGCAGTGTAATAGAGCGTTTTTCAATACAAGTACGAATGTTAGGTTAGGTTAAGATATGAACCGTCGTAAAACCGCATTAAACAATGTCACTTAGTGAGATGCAGTGTTTTTCACCATTACAAGTCGGGAACTGCGATATCTAATGTGAAAGCGCTTGCAAACTTCGTTAGGTTAGGTTAGGTTAGGTTAGGTTAGGTTACGTTAGGTTAGGTTTGGTTAGGTTAGGTTAGGTTAGGTTATGTTAGGTTAGGTTGGGTTAGGTTAGGTTAAGATATGAACCGCGCTAAAACCGCATTAAACAATGTCACTTAGTGAGATGCAGTGTTTTTCACCTTTACAAGTTGGGAACTGCGATATCTAATGTGAAAGCGCTTGAAACCGTCGTAATGTTGTAGAAAGCAATGTAAAGTAGCGAGTAAAACGTTTTCTCACGATAGAAGTGCGAAGGTTATGTTAGGTTGAGTTATGTTAGTTTAAGCTAGGTAGCGTCGTGAAACCACCAAAAACGACGTCATCTTACGAGATAGTGTTGTTTTATTGCGAGTACGAAACTGCGATAGGTAAAATGTTGTGAAAGCACACAAAACGGCATGAACAAGCCAAATACTGCGTGTTGTACCGTTACAAGTGCGAAACTGCTATGTTGTGACATTCTCGGTAAAGCGCATGCAAGTATCGTGAAACCTTAAAGAACGATGTCATTTAGCGAGATACAGCGTTCTGTACTGTAATAAGTTGGTGAGAAACTGTGAGGTCAAGCAAATATCGTAATTGTGAACGAAACAGTGTAATTGAGCGTCTTTAGATACAAGTGCGAATGTTAGGTTAGGTTGACATATCAACCATCGTAAAACCGCATTAAACAATGTCACTTAGTGAGATGTAGTGTTTTTCAACATTACAAGTCGGGAACTACGATATCTAATGTGAAAGCGCATGAAACCATCGTAATCTTGTAGAAAACATTGTAAAGTTGCGAGTAAAACGTTTTCTAACGATAGAAGTGCGAAGGTTAGGTTAGGTTAGGTTAGTTTAGGCTAGGTAGCGTCGTGAAACTACCAAAAACGACGTCATCTAAAGAGATAGTGTTGTTTTATGGCGAGTATTAAACTGCGATAGGTGAAATGTTGTGAAAGCACACAAAACGGCATGAACAAGCCAAATACTGCGTGTTCTACCGTTACAAGTGCGAAACTGCTATATTGTGATATTCTCGTTAAAGCGCATGCAAGCATCGTGAAACCTTAAAGAACAATGTCATTTAGCGAGATACAGCGTTCTGTACTGCAATAAAATGGTGAAAAACTGTGAGGTTATGCAAATATCGTAATTGTGAACGAAACAGTGTAATAGAGCGTTTTTCAATACAAGTACGAATGTTAGGTTAGGTTAAGATATGAACCGTCGAAAACCGCACTAAACAATGTCACTTAGTGAGATGCAGTGTTTTTCACCATTACAAGTCGGGAACTGCGATATCTAATGTGAAAGCGCTTGCAAACGTCGTTAGGTTAGGTTAGGTTAGGTTAGGTTAGGTTACGTTAGGTTAGGTTTGGTTAGGTTAGGTTAGGTTAGGTTAGGTTAGGTTAGGTTAGGTTAGGTTGGGTTAGGTTAGGTTAGGTTACGTTAGGTTAAGGTATGAACCGTCGTAAAACCGCAATAAACAATGTCACTTAGTGAGATGCAGTGTTTTTCACCTTTACAAGTTGGGAACTGCGATATCTAATGTGAAAGCGCTTGAAACCGTCGTAATGTTGTAGAAAGCAATGTAAAGTAGCGAGTAAAACGTTTTCTAACGATAGAAGTGCGAAGGTTATGTTAGGTTATGTTAGTTTAAGCTAGGTAGCGTCGTGAAACCACCAAAAACGACGTCATCTAACGAGATAGTGTTGTTTTATTGCGTGTACGAAACTGCGATAGGTAAAATGTTGTGAAAGCACACAAAACGGCATGAACAAGCCAAATACTGCGTGTTGTACCGTTACAAGTGCGAAACTGCTATGTTTTGACATTCTCGGTAAAGCGCATGCAAGTATCGTGAAACCTTAAAGAACGATGTCATTTAGCGAGATACAGCGTTCTGTACTGTAATAAGTTGGTGAGAAACTGTGAGGTCAAGCAAATATCGTAATTGTGAACGAAACAGTGTAATTGAGCGTCTTTAGATACAAGTGCGAATGTTAGGTTAGGTTGACATATCAACCGTCGTAAAACCGCATTAAACAATGTCACTTAGTGAGATGTAGTGTTTTTCAACATTACAAGTCGGGAACTACGATATCTAATGTGAAAGCGCATGAAACCATCGTAATCTTGTAGAAAACATTGTAAAGTTGCGAGTAAAACGTTTTCTAACGATAGAAGTGCGAAGGTTAGGTTAGGTTAGGTTAGTTTAAGCTAGGTAGCGTCGTGAAACTACCAAAAACGACGTCATCTAACGATATAGTGTTGTTTTATAGCGAGTATTAAACTGCGATAGGTGAAATGTTGTGAAAGCACACAAAACGGCATGAACAAGCCAAATACTGCGTGTTCTACCGTTACAAGTGCGAAACTGCTATATTGTGATATTCTCGTTAAAGCGCATGCAAGCATCGTGAAACCTTAAAGAAATATGTCATTTAGCGAGATACAACGTTCTGTACTGCAATAAGTTGGTGAAAAACTGAGGTTATGCAAACATCGTAATTGTGAACAAAACAGTGTAATAAAGCGTTTTTAGATACAAGTGCGAATGTTAGGTTAGGTTAAGATATGAACCGTCGTAAAACCGCATTAAACAATGTCAATTAGTGAGATGCAGTGTTTTTCACCATTAAAAGTCGGGAACTGCGATATCTAATGTGAAAGCGCTTGCAACCGTCGTTAGGTTAGGTTAGGTTAGGTTTTGTTAGGTTAGGTTAGGTTAGGTTAGATTAGGTTAGGTTGGGTTGAGTTGGGTTAGGTTAGGTTAGGTTAGCTTAGGTTGGGTTAGGTTAGGTTAGGTTACGTTAGGTTAGGTTAGGTTTGGTTAGGTTACGTTAGGTTAGGTTAGGTTAGGTAAGGATAATTTGGTTAGGTTAGGTAAGGTTAGGTTAGGTTAGGTTGGGTTTGGTGTTGTTGGGTTGGGTGTTGTTGGGTTGGGTTGGGTTGGGTTAGGCTGGGTTAGGTTAGGTTAGGTTACGTTAGGTTAGGTTAGGTTAGGTTAGGTTACGTTAGGTTATGTTAGGTTAGGTTAGGTTACGTTAGGTTAGGTTAGGTCAGGTAAGGTTAGGTTACGTTAGAATAGGTTAGGTTAGGTTAGGTTACGTTAGGTTAGGTTAAGTTAGGTTAGGTTAGGTTTGGTTAGGTTTGGTTTGGTTAGGTTAGGTTGGGTTGGGTTAGGTTAGGTTAGGTTAGGTTAGGTTGGGTTAGGTTAGTTTAGGGTAGGTTAGGTTAGGTTAGGTTGTGTTGGGTTGGGTTTGGTTAGGTTAGGTTAGGTTAGGTTTGGTAAGGTTAGGTTAGGTTAGGTTACGTTAGGTTAAGGTATGAACCGTCGTAAAACCGCATTAAACAATGTCACTTAGTGAGATGCAGTGTTTTTCACCTTTACAAGTTGGGAACTGTGATATCTAATGTGAAAGCGCTTGAAACCGTCGTAATGTTGTAGAAAGCAATGTAAAGTAGCGAGTAAAACGTTTTCTAACGATAGAAGTGCGAAGGTTATGTTAGGTTGAGTTATGTTAGTTTAAGCTAGGTAGCGTCGTGAAACTACCAAAAACAACGTCATCTAACGAGATAGTGTTGTTTTATTGCGAGTACGAAACTGCGATAGGTGAAATGTTGTGAAAGCACACAAAACGGCATGAACAAGCCAAATACTGCGTGTTGTACCGTTACAAGTGCGAAACTGCTATGTTGTGATATTCTCGTTAAAGCGCATGCAAGCATCGTGAAACCTTAAAGAACGACGTCATTTAGCGAGATACAGCGTTCTGTACTGCAATAAGTTGGTGAAAAACTGTGAGGTTATGCAAATATCCTAATTGTGAACGAAACAGTGTAATAGAGCGTTTTTTATAGCAAGTGCGAATGTTAGGTTAGGTTAAGATATGCACCGTCGTAAAACCGCATTAAACAATGTCACTTAGTGAGATGCAGTGTTTTTCACCATTACAAGTCGGGAACTGCGATATCTAAAGTGAAAGCGCTTGCAAACGTCGTTAGGTTAGGTTAGGTTAGGTTAGGTTAGGTTACGTTAGGTTAGGTTAGGTTAGGTTTGGTTAGAATAGGTTAGGTTTGGTTAGGGATGTTAGGTTAGGTTGGGTTAGGTAAGGTTAGGTTAGGATAAGATATGAACCGCGCTAAAACCGCATTAAACAATGTCACTTAGTGAGATGCTGTGTTTTTCACCATTACAAGTCGGGAACTGCGATATCTAATGTGAAAGCGCATGAAACCGTCGTAATCTTGTAGAAAACATTGTAAAGTAGCGAATAAAACGTTTTCTAACGATAGAAGTGCGAAGGTTCGGTTAGTTTGAGCTAGGTAGCGTCGTGTAACCACCAAAAACGATGTCATCTAACGAGATAGTGTTGTTTTATTGCGAGTACGAAACTGCGATAGGTGAAATATTGGGAAAGCACACAAAATGGCATGAACTAGCCAGATACTGCGTCTTGTGCCGTTACAAGTGCGAAACTGCTTTATTGTGATATTCTCGTTAAAGCGCATGCAAGTATCTTGAAACCTTAAAGAACGATGTCATTTAGCGAGATACAGCGTTCTGTACTGTAATAAGTTGGTGAGAAACTGTGAGGTCAAGCAAATATCGTAATTGTGAACGAAACAGTGTAATTGAGCGTATCTAGATACAAGTGCGAATGTTAGGTTAGGTTGAGATATCAACCGTCGTAAAACCGCATTAAACAATGTCACTTAGTGAGATGTAGTGTTTTTCAACATTACAAGTCGGGAACTACGATATCTAATGTGAAAGCGCATGAAACCGTCGTAATCTTGTAGAAAACATTGTAAAGTTGCGAGTAAAACGTTTTCTAACGATAGAAGTGCGAAGGTTAGCTTGAGTTAGGTTAGTTTAAGCTATGTAGCGTCGTGAGACCACCAAAAAGAACGTCATCTAACGAGATAGTGTTGTTTTATTGCGAGTACGAAACTGCGATAGGTAAAATGTTGTGAAAGCACACAAAACGGCATGAACAAGCCAAATACTGCGTGTTGTACCGTTACAAGTGCGAAACTGCTATGTTGTGACATTCTCGGTAAAGCGCATGCAAGTATCGTGAAACCTTAAAGAACGATGTCATTTAGCGAGATACAGCGTTCTGTACTGTAATAAGTTGGTGAGAAACTGTGAGGTCAAGCAAATATCGTAATTGTGAACGAAACAGTGTAATTGAGCGTCTTTAGATACAAGTGTGAATGTTAGGTTAGGTTCACATATCAACCATCGTAAAACCGCATTAAACAATGTCACTTAGTGAGATGTAGTGTTTTTCAACATTACAAGTCGGGAACTACGATATCTAATGTGAAAGCGCATGAAACCGTCGTAATCTTGTAGAAAACATTGTAAAGTTGCGAGTAAAACGTTTTCTAACGATAGAAGTGCGAAGGTTAGGTTAGGTTAGGTTAGTTTAAGCTAGGTAGCGTCATGAAACTACCAAAAACGACGTCATCTAACGAGATAGTGTTGTTTTATTGCGAGTATTAAACTGCGATAGGTGAAATGTTGTGAAAGCACACAAAACGGCATGAACAAGCCAAATACTGCGTGTTCTACCGTTACAAGTGCGAAACTGCTATATTGTGATATTCTCGTTAAAGCGCATGCAAGCATCGTGAAACCTTAAAGAACAATGTCATTTAGCGAGATACAGCGTTCTGTACTGCAATAAGTTGGTGAAAAACTGTGAGATAATGCAAATATCGTAATTGTGAACGAGACAGTGTAATAGAGCGTTTTTCAATACAAGTACGAATGTTAGGTTAGGTTAAGATATGAACCGTCGTAAAACCGCATTAAACAATGTCACTAAGTGAGATGCAGTGTTTTTCACCATTACAAGTCGGGAACTGCGATATCTAATGTGAAAGCGCTTGCAAACGTCGTTAGGTTAGGTTAGGTTAGGTTAGGTTAGGTTACGTTAGGTTAGGTTAGGTTAGGTTTGGTTAGGTTAGGTTAGGTTTGGTTAGGGATGTTAGGTTAGGTTGGGTTAGGTAAGGTTAGGTTAGGTTAAGATATGAACCGCGCTAAAACCGCATTAAATAATGTCACTTAGTGAGATGCTGTGTTTTTCACCATTACAAGTCGGGAACTGCGATATCTAATGTGAAAGCGCATGAAACCGTCGTAATCTTGTAGAAAACATTGTAGAGTAGCGAATAAAACGTTTTCTAACGATAGAAGTGCGAAGGTTCGGTTAGTTTGAGCTAGGTAGCGTCGTGAAACCACCAAAAACGATGTCATCTAACGAGATAGTGTTGTTTTATTGCGAGTACGAAACTGCGATAGGTGAAATATTGGGAAAGCACACAAAATGGCATGAACTAGCCAGATACTGCGTCTTGTGCCGTTACAAGTGCGAAACTGCTTTATTGTGATATTCTCGTTAAAGCGCATGCAAGTATCGTGAAACCTTGAAGAACGATGTCATTTAGCGAGATACAGCGTTCTGTACTGTAATAAGTTGGTGAGAAACTGTGAGGTCAAGCAAATATCGTAATTGTGAACGAAACAGTGTAATTGAGCGTATTTAGATACAAGTTCGAATGTTAGGTTAGGTTGAGATATCAACCGTCGTAAAACCGCATTAAACAATGTCACTTAGTGAGATGTAGTGTTTTTCAACATTACAAGTCGGGAACTACGATATCTAATGTGAAAGCGCATGAAACCGTCGTAATCTTGTAGAAAACATTGTAAAGTTGCGAGTAAAACGTTTTCTAACGATAGAAGTGCGAAGGTTAGCTTGAGTTATGTTAGTTTAAGCTATGTAGCGTCGTGAGACCACCAAAGAGGACGTCATCTAACGAGATAGTGTTGTTTTATTGCATGTACGAAACTGCAATAGGTGAAATGTTGTGAAAGTACACAAAACGGCTTGAACAAGCCAGATACTGCGTGTTGTACCGTTACAAGTGCGAAACTGCTATAATGTGATATTCTCGTTAAAGCGCATGCAAGCATCGTGAAACCTTAAAGAACGATGTCATTTAGCGAGATACAGCGTTCTGTACTGCAATAAGTTGGTGAAAAACTGTGAGGTTATGCAAATATCGTAATTGTGAACGAAACAGTGTAATAGAGCGTTTTTCAATACAAGTACGAATGTTAGGTTAGGTTAAGATATGAACAGTCGTAAAACCGCATTAAACAATGTCACTTAGTGAGATGCAGTGTTTTTCACCATTACAAGTCGGGAACTGCGATATCTAATGTGAAAGCGCTTGCAAACGTCGTTAGGTAAGGTTAGGTTAGGTTAGGTAAGGTTAGGTTAGGTTTGGTTACATTAGGTTAGGTTAGGTTAAGTTAGATTAGGTTAGGTTGGGTTGAGTTGGGTTAGGTTAGGTTAGGTTAGGTTAGGTTGGGTTAGGTTAGGTTAGGTTAGGTTACGTTAGGTTAGGTTAGGTTACGTTAGGTTAGGTTAGGTTAGGTTACGTTAGGTTAGGTTAGGTTAGGTAAGGATAATTTGGTTAGGTTAGGTAAGGTTAGGTTAGGTTAGGTTAGGTTGGGTTGGGTGTTGTTGGGTTGGGTTGGGTTGGGTTGGGTTAGGTTGGGTTAGGTTAGGTTAGGTTACGTTAGGTTAGGTTAGGTTACGTTAGGTTATGTTAGGTTAGGTTAGGTTACGTTAGGTTAGGTTAGGTCAGGTAAGGTTAGGTTACGTTAGAATAGGTTAGGTTAGGTTACGTTAGGTTAGGTTAGGTTAGGTTAGGTTTGGTTAGGTTAGGTTAGGTTAGCTTAGGTTAGGTTAGGTTGGGTTGGGTTGGGTTGGGTTAGGTTGGGTTAGGTTAGGTTAGGTTAGGTTAGGTTGGGTTAGGTTAGTTTAGGTTAAGTTAGGTTAGGTTAGGTTGGGTTGGGTTGGGTTGGGTTAGGTTAGGTTAGGTAAGGTTAGGTTAGGTTTGGTTAGGTTACGTTAGGTTAAGGTATGAACCGTCGTAAAACCGCATTAAACAATGTCACTTAGTGAGATGCAGTGTTTTTCACCTTTACAAGTTGGGAACTGTGATATCTAATGTGAAAGCGCTTGAAACCGTCATAATGTTGTAGAAAGCAATGTAAACTAGCGAGTAAAACGTTTTCTAACGATAGAAGTGCGAAGGTTATGTTAGGTTGAGTTATGTTAGTTTAAGCTAGGTAGCGTCGTGCAACTACCAAAAACAACGTCATCTAACGAGATAGTGTTGTTTTATTGCGAGTACGAAACTGCGATAGGTTAAATGTTGTGAAAGCACAAAAAACGGCATGAACAAGCCAAATACTGCGTGTTGTACCGTTACAAGTGTGAAACTGCTATGTTGTGATATTCTCGTTAAAGCGCATGCAAGCATCGTGAAACCTTAAAGAACGATGTCATTTAGCGAGATACAGCGTTCTGTACTGCAATAAGTTGGTGAAAAACTGTGAGGTTATGCAAATATCCTAATTGTGAACGAAACAGTGTAATAGAGCGTTTTTTAATACAAGTGCGAATGTTAGGTTAGGTTAAGATATGAACCGTCGTAAAACCGCATTAAACAATGTCACTTAGTGAGATGCAGTGTTTTTCACCATTACAAGTCGGGAACTGCGATATCTAATGTGAAAGCGCTTGCAAACGTCGTTGGGTTAGGTTAGGTTTGGTTAGGTTAGGTTAGGTTAGGTTACGTTAGGTTAGGTTAGGTTTGGTTAGGTTACGTTAGGTAAGGTTTGGTTAGGTTAGGTTAGTTTAGGTTGGGTTAGGTAAGGTTAGGTTAGGTTAAGATATGAACCGCGCTAAAACCGCATTAAACAATGTCACTTAGTGAGATGCTGTGTTTTTCACCATTACAAGTCGGGAACTGCGATATCTAATGTGAAAGCGCATGAAACCGTCGTAATCTTGTAGAAAACATTGTAGAGTAGCGAATAAAACGTTTTCTAACGATAGAAGTGCGAAGGTTCGGTTAGTTTGAGCTAGGTAGCGTCGTGAAACCACCAAAAACGATGTCATCTAACGAGATAGTGTTGTTTTATTGCGAGTACGAAACTGCGATAGGTGAAATATTGGGAAAGCACACAAAATGGCATGAACTAGCCAGATACTGCGTCTTGTGCCGTTACAAGTGCGAAACTGCTTTATTGTGATATTCTCGTTAAAGCGCATGCAAGTATCTTGAAACCTTAAAGAACGATGTCATTTAGCGAGATACAGCGTTCTGTACTGTAATAAGTTGGTGAGAAACTGTGAGGTCAAGCAAATATCGTAATTGTGAACGAAACAGTGTAATTGAGCGTATCTAGATACAAGTGCGAATGTTAGGTTAGGTTGAGATATCAACCGTCGTAAAACCGCATTAAACAATGTCACTTAGTGAGATGTAGTGTTTTTCAACATTACAAGTTGGGAACTACGATATCTAATGTGAAAGCGCATGAAACCGTCGTAATCTTGTAGAAAACATTGTAAAGTTGCGAGTAAAACGTTTTCTAACGATAGAAGTGCGAAGGTTAGCTTGAGTTAGGTTAGTTTAAGCTATGTAGCGTCGTGAGACCACCAAAAAGAACGTCATCTAACGAGATAGTGTTGTTTTATTGCGAGTACGAAACTGCGATAGGTAAAATGTTGTGAAAGCACACAAAACGGCATGAACAAGCCAAATACTGCGTGTTGTACCGTTACAAGTGCGAAACTGCTATGTTGTGACATTCTCGGTAAAGCGCATGCAAGTATCGTGAAACCTTAAAGAACGATGTCATTTAGCGAGATACAGCGTTCTGTACTGTAATAAGTTGGTGAGAAACTGTGAGGTCAAGCAAATATCGTAATTGTGAACGAAACAGTGTAATTGAGCGTCTTTAGATACAAGTGCGAATGTTAGGTTAGGTTGACATATCAACCGTCGTAAAACCGCATTAAACAATGTCACTTAGTGAGATGTAGTGTTTTTCAACATTACAAGTCGGCAACTACGATATCTAATGTGAAAGCGCATGAAACCGTCGTAATCTTGTAGAAAACATTGTAAAGTTGCGAGTAAAACGTTTTCTAACGATAGAAGTGCGAAGGTTAGGTTAGGTTAGGTTAGTTTAAGCTAGGTAGCGTCATGAAACTACCAAAAACGACGTCATCTAACGAGATAGTGTTGTTTTATTGCGAGTATTAAACTGCGATAGGTGAAATGTTGTGAAAGCACACAAAACGGCATGAACAAGCCAAATACTGCGTGTTCTACCGTTACAAGTGCGAAACTGCTATATTGTGATATTCTCGTTAAAGCGCATGCAAGCATCGTGAAACCTTAAAGAACAATGTCATTTAGCGAGATACAGCGTTCTGTACTGCAATAAGTTGGTGAAAAACTGTGAGATAATGCAAATATCGTAATTGTGAACGAGACGGTGTAATAGAGCGTTTTTCAATACAAGTACGAATGTTAGGTTAGGTTAAGATATGAACCGTCGTAAAACCGCATTAAACAATGTCACTAAGTGAGATGCAGTGTTTTTCACCATTACAAGTC